>NW_010111743.1:0-18761 GCF_000699245.1 Pterocles gutturalis
GGGGGGGGATGTGGAGTTTCTCTCTGATGTTTTACTAGGTATGTTCTGCAAAACATGGCACCTACCTAGTCTCTGTCATCGCATTTCTTACCCCTCCAAACGAGCATAGCTTTACTCAACATTTGCAAGCAACTGCAACGTGTCTGTACAATTCTCTCTGCTGTGCATAGATCCACCAACCACATGAAATACTTATGTCCTGAGCTTGAACAAGACATTGAATTCAGGGGTGCCCAAGCATTCAGCTTTGAGACATTCGTCCTTTCCAGATGTTCCCAGAGCTGTCCTACATGCAGCTCTGCACAGATGCTTTCAAGAGAAGAGAAAGCTAAGACTATGAGCAGAGTTCAAGTGAGGATTAGGATTAGTGTGGAAATGCACAGCAAGTGGCTAAATCATTCTGCAAAAGCAGCGATTACTACTACCATTCATTTCCACTTGACTGTGCCTCTGCAGCAGTACTGTTGCTCCAAAAGAGACAAAGCAGCAGAGGACATGCTGTGACAGGGGGCCTTGGAGCATGCTGGCAGCAATGTGGGGAACTGCTGGGGAAGCTGGGATGGACTCGGCAATTCCTGCCTGTTCTCCTACCTGCTCAGTCACAGCAGCAGCAAAGAACTGCGAGGCCCTCTAGCTGTATCATAACGCACAAGCTGACATGCATCATGGTTAGTGAACAGTAGTAGATCCGTTGAGTCACAACAAATACTATTTTTCACAGTGTAATAGCCTGTCTTTTGAAATTCAGTAAATAAACAATCTAGACAATTTTACTCTGTGACCGCAGGAGAAATCAGGGAGTTGGCACGTTCCTTCTAAGAAGGCAAACAACTTCTTAAAACTTTTTTACACAGCTTTTCAACAGCAGAAGAGTTTTACTTCATATGCAATCTACTGGATGACAGAAATCTTTTAATTGCTCAGTTAGGTGTCACTGAAGGCCTGGAAGGATACTGATCTTTTAATGCATTTTGTTTCCTCTAAAAGTCAATACTTCTATGTATATTAGGATCATGTTACTATACTATTCAGGAGAGCTTACTAGCTTGGCCTTTCTTACTGGTTCTTATGGACTATCAGGACAGAGAGTGAGAGTTGGAACTTGCATGCAGGGAGAAGTTACAGTTGTCAAGTTGAACTGTGGCCAGGACCTGCAGATTCCTTGGTCAGATCCCCTGAAAATATAAGACTTCATCTCATCACAACATGGAGCAGAGGAATTTGGCAGTTCCTTCCTTCTGGCATGATGTCCCTAAATCATTACCAGGCCAGTGCTTCAGAGCTTACTCATCCCCTGGAAAACTGCAAGTTTGTGAACTACACCCAGAGCTAATGCAATTTGCTGTAGTCAATGGTTCGTGCTTGCCTAGTGCTTGTGATTGCATCCTGTAATTAGGCGGCCAGTGAGTGCACTGTGCATACCACTGTACCCATAGGAACTAGGTTTTGCAACAGTTCTAACTCAGTTTTGTTGGTAGAAGTGCACCTTACCACATTACCGCGTCAAAGCCTACCTGGCACAAGCAACCTTTTCAATGAGCCATCTCTGCAGACCTCAACAGTCTCAGGGAAGTGCACTGGGATTTCGTACACTAGTGAACAGACCTTGACCATTTTAGCGTAGTATTAGCTGGTTTTCAGGTATCCTCCCATACAGAGTGCTTTATCAGTCTCATCAAAACAGAAGATTTGTATTTCACTTTATCCTAAGAGTGCACAAAAGGATCCCAGAGCCATCACCATAAAAATAAAATAATAACTGTAATCACTAAAATAAATGCTGTAATCACTAATAATAATATAATAAATGCTCTGCAGGGCTGATCCTGATCCCCAGTTTGAATCTGCAGCACAATGCAGCATGCAACAGTTGCTGAACAGAGACACATTCTCCTGAAGGATAGTACTATCCCCAACAGTATTTCTGCCGAGAGATACGAGATCCAGAATAACAGTCTATGCATTCTGCTGATGAACAGAGCTCAGACAGAAACCTTGACTTTCTACTAGGTTACATGAGCTTGGCAAAATTCCTTGCAACAAGCAAGTGAAATTCCTCCAAGGGAATCGGAGATAAACCCAAACTCTTGAAAGGCTGCACACTTAGGCATTTTCCACAATACCTCTACTCCTTCCTCAAAGCAAAAAACTCAGTTGCCAGAAAATGCTGCATTCCTGAGAGTCACTAAGGAGGGTGAGAACCGCACATGAAAAAAAAAAAAATTGCTTTCAACATGAAATGAACGCAGCTGGTTTTCAACACAGTTTCCCAGTCACAGTCTCAGGAGTCCCTGCCATGAAGGACCCTTGCCTTTGTAGTAAGGCAAGCACAGGAATTCACAAAGCACATTTTGAAATCTTCAACCAACAACATTTCCTCAGAATCAGAGAGTCTCCCTATGACACATACTTCACTTTAAAAAGTTTATGAAGATTCTTGAGTGTGTGGGCATTTTTTAATTTGAAATTCCACCTCTAAAAACTTATGCAATGCCTACTCATAGAGTCACAGGTTTGCTTTGGGTTTTCATGTTCACATTTCTTGGTGCTACTGTAGCAGAGTACACTGAAACATTAACTGCTGGCAATCTCTAACATTCCTCCAGGAAACTTGAGACTATTATATGCTGCCTAATCTTCCCAAGGGAGGTTTTAAATATTCTGGCTGGCTATATTACTAACACACAAAGCAAGTATAAAAAATACTTCCCTCTGCAACAGCTTCTAGAGAAGCTGTAAGAGGGAGATGGTGGAGGGGGAATGACAACTTAAAGTTTGCTAACCCAACACCAAAGAAGTCTATACAATTTCAAATGGCTAAGTGTTTGATACTCTCTAACAATCCCATTACAACAGGAGTCATGCTGCAGCGGTAAACAGAAGTGTTCAAAACTGTTATTATCAAACATGCGAATGCTTTAGGCAAGGTGAGAAGTTCAACAGCTGAGATGACTGCAGACTACACCAGCAGAATTCAAAGCAGTATGTTTGTGACAGAGGTAGAAAATTTAACTAGTACTATTCAGAGTACTGAAGGTGATTAATCAACAACAAAAGACAACAACAACAAGCCAGAAAACTGAAGATTATGTTTTATCCTCTCTGTGGCTGAAAGTTTTAAGGTAGATTGAAGCCAGTGCTTGTTGAGGTATCATTGTTTTTATAGAAAAGACATCTGCAAGACAGTAAGATGGCCCATGCCACCTTGGATATCTGCATTGGTTTGGGTTTCGGGTTTTGGGTTTCTTGACTTTACCTGGGTAACTGCTGAATGAGACACGGCCAGTGCTGGTGTCTGGATCAGCTATATTGAAGTTCCAATGCTTATATATTCTCAGTGTGGCTGCATATGTAAACCAGCTAGAATGGGCAAAATAGATATTTTCATATCCAGGTAGAACCTGGAAAACAGAAGCAGAAAGATTAATAATTGCAGACCCTACTATATTCTACATGTTTTGTACTTGATAGAAACTGGGAGAACAAGTTGTTTTAAGTAGTTTGATTAATTGCATTTTTCAAGGAGTAGATTTTTGTGCTTTTAACCTGTGTACTTAATGAATTTCTGAAACCTCTGGAAATAATTCTTGCCCATGTATTATTTTCACACAATTAATTGTTATTTTTCAAAATGAAACAGCTTAGGATTTTTTGTGACACCTGCATCACATGGTATGTTTTTTTCCCCCGGTTTCCTCTTGAATACTTGTACTTACACATTCAGATCAGCTCTCTGCAAATATATCCAACATTAACTTAGAACATCCTGTTTCTGTGAAAACGCCTCTGGGTTACTTTAAAGTATGAAAGCAAATACAAGTAAATTCATTTTGAAATGGTAAATATATATTGATAGTACATCTTTTCAAAGTTATTTCCTTTGTCCTAAGATTTGTTGTTAGCTCAGAAACCTCTTGCTGTAAGCAAACGCTTGAATGACTGCTTCTCAATTTAAGGTGAATATCATTGCTCTGGGATACATGCAGTCTCCATATGCTGACTCGATCTTTGACAGTTTTAACTGAAAAAAATTAATTGCCATCATGATAGATAAGAAATTTACCTTAAAAGCATTTATTTCTGCCATTACTCCCATTGGAAAGCTGTTCCAGAGTGTCACTGTTATTACTTAGAAAACATCAGTCACTTGCACCCATTTGTTGTTGTGCTTGCACTGTCCTCTAGTTTAAGTAATCCTTTCCCTTCCTCCCTGCTTTTTTTGCCCAGTGTGTTTGTAGACAGTCACAATACCCCCTTTCAGACTTCACTTGGCTAGGTGAAACAAGTTACCCTCTTCCAGTCTCCTCTCCATAGTAGTTCTCCATTGCCTAGTAATTCTAGCAGCTTTTCATAGTCAATCTGTGGTTTGGTTTTGGTTTGGTTTTTTCCCTGCCCTTGAACACAAGTGAGCAAAACTGGACCCAAAATCCTACGGAGGCACAAATGACAACTGCATAAAGCACCCTGATTGACAGGAGTCTCTTTACACACATTCAGCTGAAACAGTGAAGACTCCAGAAATGCAGACTCATGACATTGCAAATCAACACAGTCACTGAAGATGAAGTTCTTGGTGCTCACCTTGATGAGTGCAGAGCAATGACCCATATCCCATTGATATTTCCCATGGCCTCCTGGCTCCACATTGCATTGTCCACTCCGTGCAGAATACTCAAACAATGCAGGAATGAGGTCCAACAGGTCTCCAACTGCATTCAGAAATTGGACATCAAACATACTCAGTGGCTGAGGAAAGGCAGAAAAGAGAGACCACAAAAAGCATTTTCAGACAGAGAAGCATCAAGACAGTCTCAGCTGTTAGAAATTTTCTTTTGCTCACAAAGGAAGCTCTTATATGGTCTATGAAATAGCTGCTCACAAGGCCCAGATGCTCAAACTCCCTGTCAAATTAGGCACCTAGGTATCTTTAAGGGTCTGGCCCTTGCAGTGGCATTATCAAGGATAACATTTCTGAGGAAAAAAAGGAGATGCTAGCAGTAACTGAGAAAACTTTTGTGTGTCTTTGAAAACAGCACACCAATCAGTCTGCTGTCACTGTTATGCTGGGGTAATAGTAAAATTTCAAATTATTTTTGTTCATCTAGATGCCTTTGAAGAGCCTTACATTAACAAACACTCTTGGGATTTTCCAGATTTTTATAAAGACTGCAATTTAAGACATCCCCAGGACTGAGGAGCAGGAAACAAACAAGGGAAGCAAGATATATTAACAATACTAATGAAGTCCGGAACTAGCTGAAGTGAGGAAGTCGGACAAAAGGCACCCCACTATGCTACATGCTTGCAAAAACCCCTTATCCTTAGAGCTAGCCAGGGTTAACTACACACAGCTTGTTCTGCAGCATGCTCTTTAGAACCTTTTCTTAATTTGCCTCTTCAAACATAAAAACTTAACAGTGGTCTAACCTCAACCTTCAAAGACCATTTTCTAAATCTTTCCTGCTCTTGCTTGCACCACACCTTTCGTTAAAGAAAGGCTTAAGGAAAAGAAGTCAGAACACACATCACTGTAGGGCTATGAACTGTAATTTTAGAATGAGACGTAATCATATAGCAAAGAAACACATTGCTTGCAATATAAGTCACTATTATTAAACCATTAGCTGACCTTTCTACAAACCCCTATAAAGGGGAGACATGGAAAAAATAAACAGTGCCAAATCCATTTACTTTTTATTCAGAAGGCCGAATTCTATATTATCCATCTGCTGTTTTGGCAGAGAGAATAACCAACAGGAAAACAAAAAATAATGTAGACTCTAGCCTATATAACCCATAGGAAGGAATTAAACTTTCCCACAATGCTTACCAAGACAAGTGAGAGAAATAAGCCATTCTCACAACCATGCATCACAGAAGGCCCTAACAGCAGCTATAGTTTGAGGAAATCCAAAGCAAACTCTCACATATGCTACGTTGCTTTAGCTCATCACGGTTTTGCTGTAAGGACACAGACAGGGAGCAGCAAAAGGCCACAACTGATAAACATCAAGAGATGTATCTTTGGATAGTTTCAAGCAACTCAGTAGTATGAAACATTTACAAATAAGCCCCAAAAACTGCAGTCTCACTGGAATCCATATAGAAGAGACTTTACACTGTTTCAGCACAATTTTTCACCATTCAGCTGCACTTAAAGGTCTGCAAGCCCACCACACAATGAGGAGAAGCTGTTTTCCAATGTCCAATTTACACAGGCACTACTGTACAGTACCACCAGGAGGGGAGCAAACAGGGCTATATGTGAGAATGCTCAACCAGCCCTGAGACATTTTAATTTTACTTGCTCTCCATTTGGCAAGTACACATTCTGCTCCATAAAACCTGCCCTCAATGCAACATCTACAGGTAGCTACACTCATACCACTGCAGCATCACTTGGAATTGCCTGTTATCTTAAGTTTCACTCTTCCATGTCATCTTACAGTCATTTCAAGTCAAAAATTCAGTAACTACTAGGAAGTCCATTCAAGCTAGAACAAAAGCACCAGGCAAGTGAGCTATCGGAACTCTACACGCAGAAAGATGGCCAGAAAGCAGGAGGAAAGACCCACTCAAACAAAGAAGCAAAGGTAATGTAAATTCTTAGGGCTCCACTGGGTGTGATTACACTGCCAGCTCCCAAAGCCAGCCAAAATATCAGAGAGGTAAAAGAGGAACTAGGCTGTTAAGTACTCAATTGAGGTTGAGTTACATTAGCTATAAGGAGAAATAAACTTAGAAAGGGGATTAGACAGGAGAGAACCAGCCTTAAAGGCTTATCTACATAGGACATTGAAATAGACATTATTCTGTAACAATTGTTTTCCAGTAACTTCCCCATGCATGCACATTTGCAATAAAAAATAAGGAAGTACAAGTAGAGAGCTATCCTAGAATCATTGTACTACCTAAAACTCTGACACTTCCTTATTCAAGAGTAATTTCCCGTGCAGACAAGCCCAAGATTAATCACAGCGTTGGTAGAGTACTAGGCAGATGAAAAGGCTTAATGTTCTTTGAGTGCCCCTCCTTCAGAAATTGTCTTGACAAAAGGGTTGGGCTTGTTTACTGGATATAAAATGTTGCTAAACCAGATGGAATAGTGTCACACTTTAACATGAAAATGTATTCAGATATTTACATCATTCATAATGAAACCTGTAAATATCAAATTCAAAATACAGAAATTTAATATATATAGCTTTCATGCGAGTCTCAATAGAAGCACCTAAACAGCCCTGCAGGACAGACGTTATGCAATTAAAAAAAGCTTAGAACAGTACACTACAAAGCATATGCTTCATACATATAGGAATAAAAAAAAAAATGTACTAGTACTGCTATCAAACAGTTCAGAGTCGACACCAAATTTTCTTTCTATAGTAAGGCTCATTTATTTGTGGCAGACACAACAGTTCTACAATATTCAGGTGAAGCAGACCTGAAGAAATTTTTCCCTGTGAGGCTGGTGAGGCACTGGAACAGGTTGCCCAGAGAAGTTGTGGATGCCCCATCCCTGGAGGTGTTCAGGGCCAGGCTGGATGAGGCTTTGAGCAACCTGGGCTAGTGGGAGGTGTCCCTGCCCATAGCAGGGAGGTTGGGACTTGATGATCTCTAAGGTCCCTTCCAACCCAAACCATCTATGATTCCAAGTTCAGGGAAGAAAAGAAAAATGGAACATCTCAGAGTGGTCTGTGTGCACATAATTCAAATCTCATTTAAGCACTACATAGATTTGGCATAGCTTCGAACTACCATGCATTGTACAGGACAATGGAAAGTCACATCTTTTGATTTGTCTTCCTCAAGTAAGTGCACATCAACTAATCCACAAAATGTAAAACTCCAACTGCCTGCAAGTCTGAAAAGGTACATGTAGTGCTAAGAAGAAACCTTGACAGATGAAATGTGCAAGATTAAAAGCAGATTAGCTATTGATACATCTTGTTTCCATTCTCCCAAAAAGGGAACAATTTTGTTCAACTTTGCCCAGTGCTCAATGTTGAAATCCACATACTTGGTAAACACAGTCCCTTTTCTCCATCTTTTGACCTATCCTTGTTAATCAACCAGCTTCTCAGTGTTCAGGAGAGCACTTTGTCCATGTACAAGCATTCGTTGTGGCAGGGAGGGAATGCAAGAACTCTGAAATCCATCTCCTCCTCTCTTTCTCTTCCCCAAGTCTCTGATCTTTCATGAGTTAGGCTGAGAAGTCCTGCTTTTCCTTCTTTCTTTTGCAGTGTTTAGCCTTCTTTTAAGCTTAGGACACTAGGGAAAATTTGCCCTCTGCGCATAGAGAGTAATTACAGAGTAATAAGTTGTATTTAGAAGTATGCATAGTTTTTCACAATAGCAGTCAGAATATAAGGCAACAAAATACAGCTCGTAAGGTGTTGGGCTTTGGTTCAGTTTTGGGAGTTTGGGGTTGGCTTTTCTGGGGGGATAGGAGGATAAAAAAAAGAAAATAAAAACACCACACAACTCACACACGAGAAATTCTCAGTATTTCTAATGTTCATTACCACCATTAATGCAAACTACTGCACCACTAGAGATCAAGAGATAAACTTGTTCCTGATGATAATAATCCTAAAATGATACACAGAAAGGATTTTTTTTAATGAAACAAAAGTACTATCTATCTGTGACAGGTTAGCCCTTGGCTGGGGGCCAAACCACACACACCTGCTCACACAACTCCCGCCCCCACCTAAGGACAGGGGAGAGAGTTAAAGGGGTAAATGGAAAAAAGGACTCGTGGGTTGAGATAAGGACAATTTAATAACTAAACTACAATAATATTGAAAATAATACTATATACAAATATACAAATGAGTGATACACAGTGATACTGCCCCCCTCCCCCCATGCGATGACCAAAGGCTCAGCCCGTTCCGGCTAATGATCCCGGAGAAGGGAGAGTCTGAGTGATACACAGTGATACTGCCCCCCCACACAATGATAAAGACTCAGCCTGTTCCCGGCTAACGATCCCGGAACAGGGGGAGTCAACCCCAGAGCAGGGAGGGGTCCCGAAGCCTTCCGGAGTATGGGGGAGGGTCCCAAAACACCACACTCACAGAACCGAGGAAACAGTCCGAGCATCCCAGACCAAGAGCCCACCGGGGCGTGGGGGGGGAGGAGGGAAAGGCCTTGGGAGAGTGATCCAGAGCCAGAAGAGAGATCCGAAACAGAAAGGCACCGGAACCAAAAAGCGAAGGGCCGATCCTCAGGAAAGGTCCTCACCTATATACTGGGCATGACGTGTATGTTATGGAATAGATTATTGGTCACTCTGGTTCTCAATCTAGTAACCGAAGAACAAATCCTGGGCTAGTAGCTGGGGCTGTGCCCTCCCAGCCCCCCCGCCCTGTCTGTGAAGAGCGAAGAGGCTGAACGACCTTGAATATCCTGGGAACAATATAAACATTCCTTCCTTATCAACCTTCTTCTGAGCACTAATCCAAAACACAGCCTCTTGCTAGCTCTTATGAAAAAAGTTAACTCTATCTCTGCTTAACCCAGGACACTATCAAAAGAAAGATGGAGGAAGAGACTCTCAAAGCACTAAGGAAAACATGCAATAGGAATGACATTTGCTTTTAAAAATGTGCAGGATTTGTTGTGGGGGCTTTCCGTAACAACGTCAATTATTTTTTAAGGTGAGAAATGAGTAACGGAAATAGTAAATACTTGTTATTGCAGTTGTTGCCCAAAGAAAAATCAAAACAACATTGAATTAATTGAACTGAAGTATAATACTTAAAAATAAGGAAAAAAATCACTTATCAGGTGAATTTATTTGCCAAACATGCTACTTACTAACAATCTAAGGAATTAAATAAAAAGAACCTTTAACATTCTTATAATATGTACTGCAAGAGCAAAGTTGAAAACAGCTGCTTTGGAGGGCAGAAGTTATTTAATCACAAGGAATAAGGAAGATACTGTTGGTCTTCTCAAGGGTTTAGTTTTGTCGGTTAGTTTAGCTTGTTTTTTTAAGAGACAGTTTACAGAAACTGGGTTGATTCTCAAATAAGTGGATGTGTCAGTAGAATACCAGTCAGTAACATGGTATCGGCACCTGTTTTTATTGTTTATGTAAGCTCAGAGAAACACTCTTCAAGCTCTTCATTTCTTGAAGGGGATCCTAACAGCAGTAAATACGTACACGAATAGCCCTGTTGTAGCCTAATCTCCCAAAAGCATTTGAAAAGTAGCATGGTATCCAACAAAGTGAACTGCACGTACTTTTGCAGAGCTGTCAGGTATCATGTAGATGCCAAGGAAAACCAAACCTGTAGGTGCAAAAACAGCTGTCCAAACTGTACTCAAAGGTAAGAGACCAATGTTAACTTACTGGTCCTGGCAAACAGAGGTACCTGCAGCACCATCTCAAGTGAGAAATACATACATGGGGAAAATTTTTGCTTTTAATAAAAATACATGGATCCCAACATAGGTGACAATGCCAAAAGCTAAAATTGTGAATGGCATGGAAGTGAGTTGAAATAAATCCCACTATCTGCTCCAGGCACATTTGGGAAAAGAACTATATATATCCACTGCACTGAATTAAAAAAAATGGAGGATGTAGATATTTCAGACTCAACCACATATCTGAACTTTCACTAAATACACCATTTTTATATAGGCATGCTGGTGAGATATTTGAAAAGAGGATTAAGAATGACTCTGTCACTTCAGAGGTCAGTGCTTTTTAGTATCAAATACACAGTTAAATAAGTATCAGGGAATGCACATTGCAGGTACAACATGCTTACTATAGAGAAATAGCTCAGGCACAAACTAGCACTTTCCTCTCCCCCCATCTGAATCTAAAGGATTCTGAAGCAGCCAAGAAAATTGACGAGCTTTGCAGGGCTCTTCACATAGAGGTGTTATGAAAGGGAATTAATGAGTTATCTTCCTAGAAAGTCAAGGTTTCTTAGTATCTTCCCTATAACTCAGGGCCATCATGATGGATCTTTCCATTACTGTGAACAGTCTTTTCCTTTAGTTGGAGCCAATTCCCCATTCATGAAAGCCCCAGAGCAAGTTTTATGCAAGAAAGATGTGCATTTTACTAAAACCCAACTGTTTATTATTTAGCACTCCCACCTCCTCTAAATTCTTGATGTGGTTAAACCAAGACAAAAAGGGGTCAACTACAATTACTCAAGTCTTCCCTCTCACCTTGAGAAACCTATTAGACATTAGACTTCAAGACAGCATTGTTAATTACGACCGCTCTACTGGAGATAAAGGAGCTCTGCTGTTGCACACAAGCTGATGATCTGGAACACTTATAATTGAAAAAAAAAAAAACACAAAAAAACCCCACCATACTCCATTTGGTCTGCTGCAGCACTGACCATGTATTTTGTAAAGGAAGACTTAAAAGACAGAAAAGGAGAAGACATTTAGCAACATAAAGCATACTCCAAAATAGAGAGGCTTTTAAGATTTGAAATCTGGTGCCTGGAAATAAGAATGAAAGCTTTAATACATTCCCTATGTGCTGATTCATGCTGTTGCAGCTACTCTTTATACCTAGAGGGTCATTTGCTCAATAACAATAGCAAAGTGACAACAGCAAGCACTTTAGAATTATCTGTCCTTCCAACATTCACATGTGGATACAAGAGCCACACCCAATCTAATCAGCACATGAGGGCCAAGGGTTCCAAGTCCAGTGCAAGCAATCTGTGGTGACGTGACCTAAGTGCTCAGTCCCATAAGCAACACTGAACAGTCACTGAAGGTTTTGTAGAATGGTGTGCAGGATGAGTACTTGCTACTAATCATCCTCCTGTTTGGTTTTTTTTTTTTAATATCAGATTCTCTTCTCCCATCTTTGTCCTCTGACATCCCATCCCCAGCTACTGAAAAAGAGATGCAGTAATCTTACTGTTTGCTTGTGTAGCTTAGCCCACTCGAGGGCTCCCATGTACAGACCATCCAACTGTGCAATAATATAGCCAGCATGCCTCCAAAAGGGGTCATCCTTATTATTTCTGATTTGTTGTCTTGTCCATTGATCTTGTTTCCTGCAGAGGAACAAACAGGTTGGGGGTTTCTTGTTTTTGTTTTAGAGTATAACTGATAATGCAGTGAAGGGACAAATGTTTTATGACCCAGATGATCCAATCTTCCTAGTGTTTTGAGGCAAATCATGCTTTGGAAATCCTGCAAACATAGAAGTTATATCCTCTGGGTGTGAATGTTCAGATCCATGCAACATACCCTACAGCAGTGTGCCTCTACCAGACTGTACTATCAAAGCAAGAGTTGGACTCCACCTCTGTGGGGGACTCAGATACATCAGATATAGCATCCCCTTATGGTCAGTAAAGGGAAACAAGCATTTGATAGGTCAGATGAACCATTCCCTTTTAAATGCCTATTTCAGGATAAAATAGACTGACCTTTGAAGAGTCCATTTCTCTCCCCTATGTGCAAGTGCAATGAAGGCGTGCTGTTGCTGCTGCTCAAACACTGCCTAAGAGCCACTGCTATGCTCCTCTGAGGAAAAGGTGGGAGGACAAGCACAACCATCCCATGTGCGAAATCCAATCAAGAGGTTACTAGCCAAATAACCCAGGGTTTAGAGCATGAGGCAACACAAGCTGAACAGACCCTATGGCAAGAGCAGCCAACATTATAAGGATCTCCCAGAGTTCCCTCCTTTGCTGTGCACAACGGGCCACAGAAGAACCACAGCTGTTAGACTAAGTCAGGACCAGATTCTCACCTCTGCCATCCTTCTGTATCTATCCATCTATTTATTATCTATGGCAGCAAAAAAAGAGAAAATGAACCTGGCAAGGAAGCAAATGCTTCCAGCAGACTATGAGTGACAAAACCAGCCAGATGTAGCCTTCTGAAAGTAACAAGATGGAAGAAGTATGTCAGAGAAAACGGGGATACAGTCAGAGCATTCAGGGCTAAAGTCTTCCAAGACAACACAGCAGCCCATTTTGCAAGACTGCTATTAAGTAAAGCCCAGCATATAGGCAACAGAAAAATTGTACAAGGCCACTTAGTAGTTCCTCCATCCTCCAACAATGCATCTTGGGGGATACAGCTGCTATGCTGAGTCATTCTGGAAAAAAACCCATACACATGGATATGGTAGCTAGCCCATTTTTTCTCACAAGGAGGACAGCAATGCTGAAGAATGATAGTAAGGGAGCACTAAGATCTTTTTGCTCTTCTTTTTGGATAAGCTGAAATTAATCAACTTTATATATGTGCACCAGTAACAGATCAGATATATAACCCCTTGTTGAAAACACAAGACGAGGGAAAGATGGAAAAATAGTCTCCAGAAATGACTGAAGTTTCACAGAAGTATTTTTAATGGAAAAAAACATAAGTCTAAGGAGATTTAAATAAGCAGTAATCACAGCTGAGTCTCCCAGTACCTGGCCTGGTTCTTCTCCCACTTGTAGTTTCCCATCAGTGTAGCTGCATTATTTGAACAGAATTACTTTTGATTTATACAGCTGAAGAGAAAAGGGAATCACAACTTTTGTGATTAGAAGAGAATTTACGTCAGCGGTAGAATAAACAAAGAGCTAACCTAACAGAGGAAGGAAAGGCTACAAAGTGCTAGAAAGATTAAAAGTGCCAAGAGGCCACACTGTTCCATGAAACATTCAAAATACCAGCTTTTTAGAAAATGATTTTGACTAGAATGACATTCAGAATTCATTGGCATTATCCACACCCCTTTGTAGCAACAGTTTTAAACGTTTCTTTGAAAGAATCAGAATTAGGGAAGGGCATATGCCGTTCTTCATGTATGTTTAGAACTTTTTTTTTTCATACTAATGGCATTCAGTATGAGAGAAAGGAAACATATAATTTCTTTAGCCCATAAGGAAGAGAATAAAAAACCCTCAAAAATTCTGTCACCCTCCAACCCCAAGTCTTGAATAATTTATTTTGTAATAACTAAATACATACGCCATAAAATTCTGAACTTCAGTTCGAACGATGGGATTCTTAATTAACTGCGGATACATATTTGCAGCATGGTCATACATGTGCCTGAAAGAACAAGAGTAGCAGAAGTTATTCTTTTGCATCTTCCCTTCCTTTTGCTTACCAACCCATTGGTCAACCAGCATTGATAGACAAGGACAACAGTCCACAAAGTAAGCTTTTCCTAATCACAGAAATTACTTCATATTTTTAATGCACAATAGACAGCAAAGGTAACAGAAATGGATTGTTGAAATTTAATTTAAAATAAATGACCTTGCTAATACCTGCTCAAACTGCTGTACAATGGAAAGAGAAGCAAGAATGAGATTGAACTACTTCATGGCAAAACTTCACATTCAGGGAGTATTTGTAGGCCAGAAGCATCTTGGAAGCCTTAGCACTTTAATTTAAATCACCACAAGAACAGCTTACTAGAGAGCTATTCTATCTGGAACCAAGAAAACACAGGGATAAGGAAAATACCATTTACCGATTCAGTTGTGAGAGAATTTCAGCTTTAAATCCAGCAAGTTTTACTTACCATCAACCATGTTCCTTCCTTACCAATTAAGCAAAAACTCTGTTTTAAGCATGTATACATTAATCCTACGTGTTCCCACAGAACCTCCCACTCATACCAGCCCTAAATAGATTCAGCTTTATGGATACCAAAATTATTGTGATTTATTTTTGTTGAATTCAGGTAGCTATTTCAACCCCATTGACTAATAGAAACAAAAGTTGCAGGGGTTTTTTTGTTTGTTTTGTTCAAGTGAAGCACTTTACATTTCAAGATTAAATCAAGTGCCAAAAATTGCTCAGGAGCCCAAAAGTTAAAATCACCCTTCCATTTTTAGGTCAAATGTAATCATCTCATTCAAGCCAAACCAGAACTTCTGGATTTTCTCATTCTGTTAATTTTTTATCTTAGCAACATTTCATAATTTGGGTCAAACTTCACTTTTTTTCATCCACTGATTTAAAAAAAAAAAAAAAAAGAAAGGAGGAGGGGAGAGGAGTATTTAGTTCTAGGTGGAAATCAGCAGAAAATTATTTTGCTGAAGTCGGGAGTTGGTAGAACTAAATCAGTCATCAGTAAAATTAGATCTTACTAAGTGCTGAGAGAAAGAAAACAGAACTAAGAAACAAATACCAGCCTCAAGGAAAGTACATGCCAGCAGGACAGAATTCCCTGTATTAAAACTCATGAGGGCAACTTCCACTGAGAGGGATGCAGACAGGAGCTCTTCCCAGTTTCCCTCAGGGCATAATTTGAGAATACAGCCAGAGATGATTGAATGATTTGCTGATAATTAGAATATCATCCACTGACCTTCTCCCCTCTCTTTCAGTTCCCTGACCCATTCCCAGCTGTTTCAGTACTTCATTGCATGACCCTCCTGCCTTATCTCAGCTCTGGCACCATTCTGACTACCAAATCTAATTGTCAGCATAAATTCAGGCAAAACACTAATCCAGTAAAAAAAGGGAATATATTTTTCTGGCAGTTTGCAGTTTGAATTAGATTGTTATATAGACAGATAAGCACCGAGGTGGTGCAAGAAGGCTGCTCTACTGTGTTAGTAAATGAACTGATGCATCAAAGTGCCAGATCAGTGCCAGGGAAGACACAAGCTGGCGGTTCGGATCTGTTGCCCTGTTTGGTTGTTTTTTGTGGGGGTTTTTTTTTGGTTTTTTGGGGGTTTTTTTTGGTTTTTGGGGTTTTTTTGCTTTAACAAATCTTCTGTGCGTGTGGATTTCATATTTTTTAAGGGTATTATACTCTGAAGTAGATTGGATCATTATAGTAAGGTAAGGATTTGCAACTGTATCTAAGGCTAAATGAAAGGCAATTACAAAGCTGGGACAAGAATTCAAGTCTAAAAACAGCAAAGCAGAGCCCTGCTTCAAATTAGAGAGGAAGATAACAGGACTCAGGTCAGCTGGGGTTATATCAAAAAAAAAAAAAAAAAAGAAGAGTACAATTAATGTTGCTTCAAATTTAAATACTGCTCTTAGGCACCTGGCATGCCCCAATTGGAACTGATTAAAAGTATGTGCTTAATGTCACGGATTTGGATGTGCTTTGCCATTCCCCATGTAAAGTGAGGCCTCATTAACACTTCTGTTTGTGATGGGGAAAGAACTCATACCCAAGAAAACCGGAGCAAACATTTTTGGCTGGATGATAGGACTGGACCTTACAGAGACGTGAAAGACCGGTGATAAAAAACAAATGTCTGATATCCAGACGCTACAGACAATAGAATTAGATGTATTCCACTCCCAACTACATGTTCTCAAAATAGACAGCTACTATCTGAATCCTGTGCCGACACTAGAAAGACAGATCATGCCCTAAAAAAGGTCTGTGTTTCTACCCTCATTAGTAATGGGTCTGACTTAGTTATTGCTTTTTCTACCACACACCTATATAGCTAGAACTGAGATTAATTCTTCCTCAGTAATCTGAGATAAAATAGTCACAGCATGTTTCTTTTCTTTTTTCTTTTTTTCCTTTTAAATCTCGTTGTCTTACATTCTACTTAGGTTCCTACTAAGGACAAAGCATACACTTTTAGAAGAGATCTTTTGTCACACTTCTGCTTACATCATGAAGCTTAGCTGTGTTTAGAAACCCTCCTTCACGCCTTAAGTGTAATGCAAGAACTGAGCTAGCCAAGAATTTCTGAAAACCTCCAAACTGCAGGCACTGTAAAACTGGAGCTCCTGCTTACCAGACAGCTTCTGCAGGAACCTATACTTCAACTTGGGATCAGACTTGCAACATAACCTTCCCAATAGTGCATCGCATCAGAGCTCTTCCTGGTAGGGCTTCAGGGCTCCTGCAAAGAGCCACCTTGGGTCATTTCTGCTTCATGGAGTCATTGTTACAAACAGATGCAAAACAGCTGGAGACCTTGGAGTTGTTCCAGCTACAGGTAGCAATGTGCTAGAAGGCACTTCAATTACCAGGCATACCCAAGGTATTCACACTGGAGGGCTGTGACTGAGACACCGGAGGCAGTGCTTGTACAGGCAAGTGACGCAAGCATCTTAATTCCAGCAGCTAAAGTGGCTGTTGATGCAAATAAATCCTTCACCACAGCCAGACATATCGTTACTCTTCCTTGTTGTTACCAAGTTTTTAAAGAGGGAGGTTGAGCTGTGTGCAACTACTATGGATACTGATGTCTGCAAAAGCAGAATGGGAGTGTCTAGGGACACCTTCTCATAAACAAGTCACAACGGTGCCGGAGAGCTTCTCTGAAGCCAGGCTGAATGGGCCAGGCAGTCTGATGGGAATACAGTTACAGACTGGGAAAGACTGTTTCCCAGTTTCACTTCAGAAGACTTGTGTAACTGTCCCAAAGGAAGAACATCTGCCTGCATGTTAATGAGGATTATGTGAATCTCTAGGCAAGATAAAGAAGGAGAAATGGAGCTCTGAGAGCAATCTTAACATCTGCAAATTTAGTGATTTCTCACTACTCCTGTGGTTCAGGAAATCATAAATACAGTGCATAAGAGGATTCATTAGTTGCAGTTTGCTGAATAAAAAAACCACCAAGGTCATACAGCTAAAACCTGAAGTAATAAGCTCTTCATCTTCTCAAGGGTCAGGGTAGTACATCACTAATTCATCTCTGCTCCACAGCTGGAGCATTTTCTATAGTTATTCTTAGCTTCAAAGAGAAGCCCTCTTTATCCAAAATAGATTTACAAGACCTGACAGAAAAAGCTTAGATTTGTAACCCCCAGTGAGAAGTATGCTTCCACTGCAGGTACAGATGTACAATGGGGCAAAGTCATAGACACAACCCTAATTCAGATGGTAAGTATAGTATTTAATAGTCATTTTAATGATGGTAAGCATTTTCAGGTTTTGCACTGTCAGAGGATTTCTCAGTGGATGTCCTCAAAAAGCTTCCTCAGAAAAGAAAGGCTTTGGCTACTTCTGCTTTTGCATCTTAACCCACTCTCACACTTAAACTCCTTCAAGGAAAGTGGGAAACTCAACTGTTTTAAAAGCCAGTCTCAAACCCAACTTTTCCTCATTGATACAAAACCTCAGCTTCGCTTCCACAGTGTTGTGGTTTTGTGTGGTGGGTTTTGTCTGGTAGCACGGAGGGGCCACAGTAATGGCTCCTGTAAGCAGCTGCTAAAGGTTTCCCTGGACTCCAGCTCTGCTGGCAGCAAGGGAAAGGCTGCAGTGGTGGCTCCTGTAAGTAACTGCTGAGAGTTCCCCCAGCTCTGAGTCTGCTCTGGCAGCAAGGGAGGGGCTGCAGTGGTGGCTCCTGTAAGTAACTGCTAAGGGTTCACCCCACCTCCGGCTCCAAGGTTTCAGCAGCTGGTGGGGGGAAGTGGGGGAAGGAGTACCACTGACCTAGCCCCTGTGAGAAACTGCTGGAAGTTTCCCCAGCTTCAGGCTGGACCCACCCCAGGCAAGGGCTGAGCCAATCGGCGCCTCTGCGAATAACATATTGAAGAGAGGGCACAGAACAATGGTGCTGGCACGGCCCCAGGCAGGACCCAGCTCGGGCGGGCCACTCCAGCTGCCCAGCCGCCCGCCCCTTCTGCGAACCGACCTGCCGCAGCCCAAGCCTCCACCATGGCTCACCCAAGAGTCCATTTTCCCGGGAGCCAATGAAGACCTGCGGCAGAGAGAAGCAAGATTTTGAGAGAGATGGCCACACAGACACTCGGTCAGAGAACAGGAGCAATAGGAAAAGGAAGCAGCCCCGGAATTTCCCCTGCAGCGTGGT
>NW_010111744.1:0-467 GCF_000699245.1 Pterocles gutturalis
CCCATCTATGCTTCCTGCCTGCAGCAGCCTCTGCCCTTGTCCCACCTCTGCAGGGACAGCATAGCCACCCTGGGGACAGCAGAGCAGTGGGGACACTGGCACACGTGGCCGAGACAGTAGCACTGGGGAGGGGACAGCTTGCTGCAGGCAAGGGGACAGGGCACACCCCAGCAAAGCCCAGGTGAGAAAATCCAGCCTGTGGGGACCCACTGGTGTCACCCACCCTGTGCGCTCTGATGGCACCAACTGGGTGTGACAGCTGGGGGAAGGCAAATCCTGGCACTGGGCCAGCAGCCAGCGGCTCTCCCCCAGGCCCTGCGTGGCCCTGCCTGCACACACTGCCCCATCGCCAGCACCCAGCCCAGTGCCCCCCGTGCCTCAGTTTCCCCAGCTGAGTGATGCTGGCAGTGCCAGCCTGGCCACCCAGGGCCCCAGAAGGGACAAGGGCTGGTCACACAGTCACGCAA
>NW_010111745.1:0-1424 GCF_000699245.1 Pterocles gutturalis
CCTTCCCATGGACCACGATGTTCTTGAGGGCAGCGGGAGCGTTAAGAGGGCAGCCCAGCAGTTTGCCACACACACTTGGTGTAAGAATTATCCGAAGTAAAACTTCAGCTGAAGCTCTGGGGAAATTCAGAACAATGTGAAGGATCTGTTAGTGGCAGAAGGATTAAAATACTCCGGGAGACAGTAGCTCAAGTTTGGTAATTGCCAAAATTGGGTGGGACTGTTTCTTATTTCCCATCCAAAAGGCAGTAACTCTCGCAGGACTGCACTGCCCTGTAGCTTCTCTTCAGTGAATTAGTTTTTGATTAAAGAGAGAAGCAGCACCTCTTGATCACCAAAACCAGTTGATGAGTTGAACCTGTCTCAAGATCTCATGAGACACAAGCTGTGTTTATTATCTGCACTATAATGACTATTTTATTACTGAAATCAATGGCAAAACCTTCATCATAAAGTTTCAGGACAACCACTCACCTTAGGCTTCAGCATTTATTTTCAGTACATACAATTCCTTTTCTGTTTATATTATCCAGACACACTGTCTCCCTTGTTTAAAGCCTACCTCTCCTATGTTGTTCAAAATAGTCTGAAGTATAGCACAGATGACATTCTGACATATGCAGGGATTCAGACAGAGTCACTACTTGATCTTGTTTTCCTCAGCATCACAATTTAGGACGTGGAACACTGCTAGCAGGGTTGAGCTCTGTTCACATGTGATAAATACATTGGCAAACCTCCGTAAAGAATTATGTGTCTTCTTTGAGTTTGACATTGTTCAATTGCACTACTCAGTGCAAGAAATGTCCGTGAAAAAAATTAAGAAAGCTGAAGATGATTAAAGGAAGAAAAAACAGAGGAAGGAGATGAAGGGGATTTAGGAAGAAGATACAGGAGAGGTAAAAAGGAGAGAGGCCAGGCCTAGGAGAGGGCGGAACTGGCAGCACCTTGAAGGTGGGAGGTTAAGGCTGAGTGACATGTCCTTTACACGCAGCAGCTCTCACTCCAGGATAGTCTCTTTGAGGAACTTGCTTGGGTTATTAGTTTTCCTAAACCCACAATTACTTCTAATGAAACCATTTTTCTTTTTTAGACTAGCTTCAAAGGGAAAAAGAGAAGGAGTTTCTCTCTCTCCACACCAATGAACTTAGGAAGGACAAGTCACAGAATTCCAGAGGAAACTTGTTTACTTACCACGGAGAGATGGAGCAAACACAAGTTTCTGCTCCACAGCATGTATACATAGCATATAAACTTAAATGTACTATTTTAACAGCAATCTACTCTCTGTCTTCTGGATCATCCTGGGATACAAAACAAAGATAATAAGGTTGTAGCAACTACCTACAGACCTGGACTTACTGGGAGACTACCAAGAGTCTCAGCAGTGAAGAGCTGCCAACTCCCCGGGCAGCCACACGGCC
>NW_010111746.1:0-273 GCF_000699245.1 Pterocles gutturalis
ATGGGCTGTGGGAAGGGGTCTTGAGATTTTTGTGCCTTCTCCTTGCTGTTGTATCGCAGCTCGGTGTCAATTTGGGAGAGGGGCTTTCTTCCTACCCCCTTAGGGTCTCTACACCTGCCTCTTTCCCATGGGCCTAACGAGAGTGGTTTCGATTTTCCCCAAATTAAGCAATTTGGGGTAAAAGGGCCGTTGTACAGCAGAGGGGGGAAACTGAGGCAGGGAGACGCTCCACAGCTTCTGCAGGGCAGGGATTGTAAGAGTGATGCGGCGGCC
>NW_010111746.1:316-5567 GCF_000699245.1 Pterocles gutturalis
AGGAGTCGTGAGCATTTCACAACCTTCCCGGTCATTCACCCGCACCAGCGGTGAAGCAAGCCCAGGATGACTCAGAAACAGCAAGTGACACAGATCCTCAGCATTAGACCGACAGAGAGAGGGGTCCCCGAATCTAGCTACCAGCCCGCTGAGGACTGATGGAGAGGACTAACATCTACCTAAGCTCTCTCAGGACCTCCGCCGCAGCCTAGTCTGCACCACCAGCCTGCGTCTAAATCTGGATGTACAGCTTTCTCTGGGGGCAAGTCTCACCAGTTGTATTGGTACAGTTGTCTGGGGGGGGGGATCCTCACTTTGTAAGCCCCCCTTAGAGACCGTTTGGGCAGTCCCCAGGCAGATGGCAGTCCCAGGAGTCCCCTCCCTCCTCACAGACCACGTAGATGGAGCAGCAGCTTGAAGCACACAGGCTGGGCTTCAAATCCTGCTCTTTTCCATATTCTGTGATGCCACAGCATGAGGAGGTGAGCAGGTTGTATCTGAAGCTCCACTGTCCTGGGTGTCTCCTCCATCCAGGCAAGTGCTAAACCAGGAGGGAGGCATCTCCTGAGCACTTGGATCTATTTAAAATTTCTCTTGAGGGATGTTTTAGCCACAGTGAACTAAGACCACTTCTGAATCAGAGTGCCCACGGGTGTAATACGCTTTAATTAACACACTTTAGCTTCCGTGTTTTAGATCATTAACCCTCCTTTGGCTGAGTGTCCCCTTGCCATCCTAATCTTTCAGCTCCTTCCTCTTGGGGACAAAGAATAAAAGGACGCTGGTTGTTTTACACAACCCTTCTCCCAACTCTGAAAATGTCCTTTAACGGCGAGTCTTTCCTCCTGCAGCTTGGTATAGGCCTGGGATGCTCCTTGACTCTGCTTCTCATTGTCCTTGGAAATCACCATCACCCTTAAGGATGCTTTTTGGAATGATGACAGCTTAAAGTCTCCAAGAACAGTTTGTGATCTCCTCCTGTTGTGGATGGAATCTATGATTCAGCTCCAACAAATATCCCATGGAAGGTGAGATGAGGAAGAGGTAATGAGAGTGAGTATCTATGAAGTAAAGGGATCTAACACCACCCATCCAGTTCTCCCTGGGGAATTTGAGCCCCCTTGCCTCCAAATGAAGGAGGAGCTTCACTGGGGCTTTATCCAGGCTGCAAATGGAATTGAAACACTGACGCTTTTCCATCTGGGACCCAGATGGGATCCAAAAATCCTGGGGCCTTTCCTGCGTGACTGGATATCTGTCTTGGTCCCGAACCTCGTACAGCTGCACTCGGAGGATGTCCACTAAAGTCAGAAGGAGCTCTGTGTGCAGAAGAGCTGCCAGAGCGGGCTGAGCTGGGCAGGAGATGAAAGCTGGCAGGCCGGATCCAGACCTGTAGCGAAGGCAGTGTGGGAGGAACGCCTCCTCGAAGCACCTCTTTGTGGGGGATGTCAAACAGGGGTAAATATGTCCAAACCCTGCCAGCTGCTGCTACCACCCAAGAAGAAATGCCTGCTCATGGGATGTGTAGGCAGCTGGAGCGGGAAGGGATCTGGGGAAGCTGAAAGGAGCCTGGGGGGAGGAGAGACAGGGTCCCCAAGCTGGGGAGAGCACAGGCAGGGGGGAAAGAAGCAGGGGATGGGTTTCAGACCACAAATCCTGTCCTCTTGCTCTCACCCCGTCCTCTTGCAATGCAACTTTTAGCTTTTATTTCAATCTGAAAAACATCTCTTCTGCTATTACACCAGCTGATGACGTATAGCATGATCTATTTGTTGTTAATTCAAAAAAATATCTGAATTATGAACTTTTATAATCCAGCAGCTAAATAGCTGCTGTGAGGCTGGTTTGATTGTTGAACCTAAAGAGCCACTTTGGTATCGCCGTTTTGTGGCATTGCAACGATAGACTAGAATCCAGTTTGAAGGATTATTTTAAAAATAAGACCCTTGTTGGAGCTTCTGCCTTTGGTTTAGGGCAAACTGTGCTCCATAAAGCAACGGTCCGATGGCCCTGGCTCCAGTTTGGAAAAATTTCTCCTTGATTTTGCTCACTTGCATCATGCATTGCAAATGGGATTGCTGTTTTTGGCACCGATGAAAGCAGCGGATTTTGCTGGAGAAAACAACAGATGTGTCCAAACCGTAACTGCAGAGCAGGAAAAAGGCCCCAAATAAGGTGTGTTTCTGAAATCCTGCTCCCCCTTCCATGTTTTTTGGAATAAGCTTCACCTTTCTGATTAGCTGAATCAAAGATCTGGACTTTAAATCACCTCCTGAAATGCAGGTTATGTGAAATTTAGATTTCTGCCTCGCTTAATGGGGATATCTAGGCTTGGAAATGTGGAGTGACTGTGTTTTCCCCTGCTTCTTTATTTCTTGAATCCCGGCTGGGGCTCCCTGTTTAGGCAGCGCCAAGCCCGACGCTTTTTGCAAACAGTATGTGGGAAACCACCCACCGCTAAAATGCAAACACCTTTGAGGCACAGCAGCATTACGCTGCGCGGCGGCTCCGCTCCGGGGGCAAAGGCACCTCCGTGGTCACGTACACATTGATTCTGGTGTTTGGTGGCATTATGGAGGGGTGACATGCAAATCACAGTCGAGCTTAGCTGACAGCGTTCTCCGAGGTATTTGCAGGAAGATCCCAGTTCCCAGAGCAAATCCAGCCGGCATCACTCATCTGAACTTTACTTTTCTCTGCCCAGCATCGCACCGTGCGTGGCTGTGGGCTTCCATGGGGCTGGATGAACGCGTTTAATTTGAACCCTCAGGTTTGCAGATGATACCTCCCCGTACAGCCTTCCTAACGGAATTATTCCCTACCTGTAATTATATGGGAATTTCTGAGGGCTGTAACTAGTAGTTAGAGGAATGGATGTCAGGGCTCCTGCTCTGCTCCTGACTCTTCCATGAACTTTCTGTGTAGCCACGCTTCACACAACGATCTCCGCACGGCTTCAGCACGTGTCTTTCCCTGCTCCGCCTCGGGACAAGGTGCTCAGTGAACAGTGCTTGTGGCCTGGCTGGGATAAGCTATGATCGTCCCTGCAGGACGCTGATGCTGAAACGTTCTGCAATTATATGTGTTTGGGGAGAGCAGCAAAAAGGAAATTGCTCCCTAAAGCAGGACGAAAGGAAGTTTGGAGTTCGAAACCCTCAAACTGTTGTCTGGGGAGGTTTGACAACTGATCCCCAAATGTTCATGGAAGTAAAACCAAACACCTGTGCTCTGAATGGTTCCCTTAATAAAGAAAAAACCTCTGAAAAAGAAGAAAGAAAAAACCTCTGAAAAAGAAGAAAACAAAAAAACCCCTTCGTCTCTCTGCAGTAACAGTGACACCATTAATGTTTTCAATACTGGGAAATGCTGCAGTTTATTTTCAGGACCCCTTCTTTTATTCATCATCCAATTTTTAAAATAATTTTACAGTTTCCCTGGCTGACACAACGAGCAGACGCTCTCCCTGAGCTATGCACCTCGAAGCTGCCAAATACGTGTCTAAACCCCCTTCCCTGCTAACCTGTGGGGTTACTAACCCACTAACCCTACCAACAAGATCTCCCCAGTGCCCTGCACTGAACATTCCCAGTAACTGAATGGGGCAGGTGGAGGTGATGGCACGGAGCTGGGCTTTGAAGGCAGCAAAGTGCAGAGAAGAGTTTGCTGGTTTAACTAATCCTGAACATCAGCCTCACCAGTCTGGTGCTGTAGAGATAGGCCAGTGGGTCAAAAGCAGAATAAAATATCGCCTTGTAACACCAATAAGTAAAATAGTAAGAATGCTTGGTTGACCTGCATCTTTGCATCCTAGGTTAATTGACACTCATGACAGAAAGCAAAGCAAGCAGGGATATTTCCAGTCAAATAGAGTCAAGTCAACTTTTTTTTGCCTGGTGGCATTCATTTGTGTCTCTCCCTTCCCCTTCCTTGCAAAGCCTTGTGGGGTGAGGCCTGAGTCCTACACATGGAGCATGTAACCATCCCTTGTTCGGCTGTGTTTGGAGAGCTGGCTGGAATTCACCAGCTGTATATTTAGTTCTCTGCAGGGAGCTGGTCTTCCTGTCCCAGTCTCCTCTTTGGGGTAAATATCAAGCAATGTTTCTTTATCATAGAGTCATAGAGCGGTTTGGGTTGCAAAGATCCTTAAAGATCATTGAGTTCCAACTTCCCTGCCATGGGCAGGGACACCCTCCACTAGCCCAGGTTGCTCAAAGCCTCATCCAGCCTGGCCTTGAACCCCTCCAGGGATGGGGCATCCACAGCTTCTCTGGGCAACCTGGGCCACTGCCTCACCACCCTCACAGTGAAAAATTTCTTCCTAATATCTAATCTACCCTCTTTCAGCTTTATAACCGTTACTCCTTGTCCCGTCACTACACTCCCTGATAAAGTAGTGTCATCTTCTTCACCTCTGGGCTCCCCTCTAAAACAAAACAAAACAAACAAACAAAAAAAAAAACCCAAAAAACCAAACAAACAAAAAAAAAAGGTGGGCTGGGAGGTTCCCTAGAGGAAGTTTAAATGGACAAATTTCAGCTCAGCAGACAAGATGGATAAAACTGAACTGCCAAAAAATAAACAGCAGAGAATTGTGTGTTTATCAGCGGAGACAGAAACCAGTCTGTGTAATGGGACAGTCGTTCTCTGCTGCTTTTAAAAACTACCTGGTATCTTGAAAAAGTGCAACCATAGCTCCCTAATTCCCTGCCTCCCTGCAACCAACAGGTCAGCTAAGGACACCTCCTGGCTCTCATCTAAAGGTGGAAGATGACACGGAGTGCTTGCAAATCTACATCTTCAAGTCACTGAGAAAGGGATGTTTGAAGGATCATATGGAAAAAAATTCCATGAAACCCAACTGCCTTGCCCAGATCCCCACATGTCAATTCCTGACAGCAACGGCCAGAAATACAACCCCACTGCAGGATGCCTTTCCTGCGCTCTCGGTCATGAAACACTAAGTGACAGTGTCACCAGCTGATTTCAAAGATTTTCCTGAATATCTGGGAAAGAGGCATTCCTTCTTATGGGAAAAAAGCAAAAAAAGAAAAAAAAAGAAAAAAGAAAAAAACCCACTTTAATCCAGCACTTCTATAGGTATTTCAGCAAATGAAACTGGGAGGTTTTGTGGAGGGGAAGCAGCTTGGAGATGGCACTGCCAGTCGTCCCGGGTGTGCCCAGCTTGGGATGGGCTGGGGCTGGGGCTGGGGCTGAGTTGGGGCTGAGCTGGGGGGTGAGCTGGGGGGTGAGC
>NW_010111746.1:5607-6590 GCF_000699245.1 Pterocles gutturalis
GGGGCCCACTGGGTGGTGCTATTTGGTGCTCTTTGGTGCTGTTTGGTGCTGTTTGTTATCCCTGCGCCTGTCTGCAGAAGTATCCAGTTTATAAAATAAATGCAATCCAACGCCGCCTTAAACCACATGACATAACAGCAGCTTGCGAGCTCCCATTAAAAGTCTCAATTTGGGGAAATTGATTCTACCTCTGAGCAATTGCCATGCAATTACTCCAACAGGCAGCAATCAAGAATCACATCAAAACAACACCAAACTTTCATCTCCTGCCTCGCAACCACCACCACAACAAAAAAAGCACCTGTCTTGCAAACACAGCCCGCTTTCCTTAAATGTATATAATATTTAGGATGGGCAACATACAGGACCAAGGGTGGAAGCAAGCCTGGACACAGGCTGCTCGGGCTGGTGCCGCTGAAATGTCCTGGCTGGGGGCTATATTTTGCACCCCCCCGGCTCCCGGATGAGGTTATGGGATATTTACGGACTCAATTCATCAGGCGCAAATTCAACCCCCCAACCAGACATGCTCCCGCTGCCCATCCTCTCCCTGCACACAGATGTGGCTGTCCCTGCCCACGTCCCACATCTGTCCAGCTGTCACCCCCACTCCCCCCTCCCCGCTTTTTCCCTTGGAGCTTGCAAACACTCTGATGCTTTGCAGCCACGGGAGTTGGGGGAAAAGCTTTGTGTCCCCCCAAATGAAACACTCGGGTGTCGGTAGTCACGATCAGCCCCATGATGACCTATCCAACGGAAAGGGGAAAATATTGGGAGAGGATATTTTCAGTTCTCATCAGTGGTCTGCAAGGAATTATTCGATTGACTGAGCCCAGCAGGGTGCATTTTTAGTGGCAACCATCAGAAGGGAGGATAAATGAATAACTGCATGCACGCCAGGCTAGTATCGAGCCGGACAGAGGGAGGGGAGCTAGGGCAGAGAAAATGGGAAGAATCGAGGTTTCTTATCAAAACGCTTCGGG
>NW_010111746.1:6742-6943 GCF_000699245.1 Pterocles gutturalis
CGCGGGGGTCGGTGCAGGGAGCGGCAGCTTTTTTTTTTTTTTTTTCTGGTGTGTGTGTGTTATTTCCAGGAAGGAATTACAAAAACAAAGAACACAAATAAAATAAAACCAACTAAAATCAAAGAGTAAAAAAATCCAAGCTCAGAAATGCCGAGGGGGAGGGGGAAAAAGCCCAAGGGCAGAGCGCAGGCAGCCCCCCCC
>NW_010111747.1:0-213 GCF_000699245.1 Pterocles gutturalis
TCTCCGGGAGAAATAAATGGGGGGGAGCAGAATGGTATTGTTGCCCTTGCGGTCTTTGTTTTCGGGAAAATGTCCCCAGAGAGTGGGAGATGGCGTCTGCTCCATCATGCCAGGCTCTGCGGCCACCGCCAGCGCGGGCAGGGATGTGGGCAGGGATGCGGGCAGGGAGGGACCCAGGGAGGGATGCGTGCAGGGGTCGCCTGGCTGGGTCCA
>NW_010111747.1:428-3407 GCF_000699245.1 Pterocles gutturalis
AATGGGTCACTGCTCCCCCCCGAGCCGGGCCAGCTGGCCACGCGTGCGCTCTCAGGATGGGGGACAACACACTAAGAAAACCCTTTTGCAGCGCTGGCACATCCCCTGGCCAGCAAACAGGCCACGGCATCGGCCACAGTCCCCTCTGGTGACAAGGAGGACATGGCAGAGCAGGATGCTGAGACCTCTTAGTCATCTGGGGGGCTGTGCTGACCCTGTCCCTCCCCACTGCTGGCCCAGCAGGACAGCGGTACCCACCCCACAGCACCCAAGTGCTGCTCCACATCGTGCCATCACAGGTCCAAAAGCCACCGTGGGCTCCTTCGCAAGACCGGCTCCAGCTGGGGCACCTGCCTTGGGCTGCATTGCAGGACTAGCTGCTCCGGCTCACCTTGCCAGACCTCAGCTTATCTCGCCCCAGAAGAGATACATCTTTATTGCTCTGCATCTTTATTTCCACGTACCTTCACTGCAGCTGTGTTGAGAGGAGCTCAAGCAAAAACAACTTATCCTGTGGGTGAGGCGGTGAATCCAGAGCCATGCCTCTGAAGGCTGCCAGGGCTTTTGGGTGCTTGAAAGGGGAGCTGGGCTTTTGGTGATGGCAAGTTGTTGTGTTTCCTCGGGGTTGTGGAGCTGGGGAGTGTTTGGTGCTTCTGAAAAATAGGCTGGAGGAGACTGAAAGTGGGTGTTCTCAGACGGAAAAGTGATTTTAGAGAAACCAAAGGCTGTGGCAGAGATGCAGATCAGCCCCTGGCTGTGCTGGAAACAGGGAGACTGTGATGCATGTGAATGGGTTGGGGTGGCTGCACTGCAAGTTAATGTGTGACCTTGGCAGGAGAGGGCTGGGAGCCCACTCCCGGAGCCAGCTGCAGGCAGGGGCTGCTCCTGGGTAGCCAAATAAGATTAACATTCCCATGAATTTTAGCTTCTTGTACCCAGGGAGCTGCAACTGCTTTACAAAGGGCTGTAACTACTGTGGGAAACCTGCTGGGAGCAGGAGGGGGAATCCTGCAGGGCCACCAAACACCAGGACTGGAGCCTGGACGGCCGCTTGCAGCCCAGCAAACACTGAAAGGCTGGAAGCAGGCAGGGGGGCACAGCAGGGACGTTGCCCACCCTTTGGGGAGCACAAGGGAGCTGAGCAATCACAGTCTGGAGAAGCTCCCACGGGTAGGATGAGAGGCTTTTAAAGCAAAGGCAAATGCCAGCCAGTGGCACTTAGCCTGCCTGACTGGTCCCAGTCCTTTCCTGGGGGATGCACCTCCAGGTCTGCGCTGGCAGGGAGGAACGGCTCCTCAAAGTGCCCTGCTGCCACCTCCCCCTGGTCCAGGCTCTCCTGTCCCCATTTGTGAGGGCAGGGGCAGGCTGGGAGCATCCCTGCATCCCTTTGCAGGCCAGCAGGGAAGGACAATGGCAGGAGTGCCTGGAGGCAGCGAGGGAGGGCAGGAAGAGGGGACAGGGATGGGGAGCCGAGGAGACAGACCTGTTGGGGCTGCCTGGCTCCTTAGCATGGGAGGCGTGTACCACTGTCACCGTCTGGGGCTAATTACAGGGACTTGTCTACAGCCCAGACAGCTGCCAGCCGGCATAATCACATCAATCCAGGCTGGGCTGGGCTCTCCAGCACAGCCCCATCGATTTGCAGCAGCCAGGAAGGAGCCCTGCCCTCTCCACTCTCCCCCAGCATCACCCCAGTGGGGTCCCTGCTGATGGCCCTGGGATAAGGTGCCCCATGCACCCCACCATGGAACTGGGGCCACGCCAGCACCACCAGCTCTGGGGGGTCCACAGAGCATCTGGGGGGTCTAATCAGCAAAGCCCCAACAGATTAGATGGAGGCAGCTTGGAGGCTTAATAAACCCTCCACCTCCCACGGAGAGGGAAAAGCAGGGACACGTGTTACCCAGACAAGGCAGCAGCAGAGCTGGGACCGGTCACTGAGCCCCCAGAGGTCCCCATTTGGCATCCCCAGGGACACACGCGATCCTCCTGCACAGCCCGGGCTGGTTACTGGCCCAACACCAGCAGCAGTAGGGTGGTCCTTCACCACATCAGCAAGGCCAGGGCTCTCTTTGGGCTGCAAATACCCAGAGTTAAATCAGATTATCTGATCCCTCTCCCCTCCAGGGCTGAGCACAGCTTTGAACAGCACCATCCAACCAGCCCCACAGTCCCTTCTGGGCTGACCCTAGGGCTGGCAGACCCCAACCTCCAGGAAAGAGCCTGCAGCCCTTTAGTTTTATCCGGCTGATTAGCCAATCTGCAGCGTTAATCATTGACCCAGGTGCCTGGCAGGGAAATGTGAGCTGCCCCAGCCGATCCCACCTGCTCCCAGTTCCAGAGCTGGCCATGTTTGGGTGAAACATCCCAGCACCCCAAGATGCTCCACAGGAAGGGGCACATGGGGAGCAGAGGCTGAGCTGGGGGTGTTGAAGCTGTTTAGTGGGAGCACTGGGGATGCAGCTGCTGGTGCTGGCCAGGATGGTCCTGATGGCACGGGCAGGGGGATAAACCAGATGGGCAGATGCACCATCCCAGTGCAGAGGAGTGAACTGGTCCTCACGGTGGCAGCGATGCAGGAGGACCTATGTGGTGGTCTGGGGATTACCACCTCTAACCCTTAGCCTGAGCCTGTGTCGAGCTGCTGGCTGTATAAAACACTTCCCAGAGCAGTCGATCAATCCTCAGTGGGCATTGCACGGGGTGAATCCAGGGTGCCCCAGGGCTGTCTGGTCACAGCATCGGGACTTGCCCCCGGAGCAGCAGCTCTATCCCCCCTGGACCCCTCGGTCCCCATGCCAGGGCAGAAAGCATGGGTGGAGGGTGGCGGGCTCTGGGCTGGCGGCCAGGGCACCCCAGGAGCCACCCACCCCATCGCCATCTCGCCTTTGTTTTGGAAAGCCAAGCCAGGAAGGAAGTGAGCGGTGAAAAGCGTCGCGTGGGGAGGGGGGGGACGGGACCGGCCGGGTTTCCACCGCG
>NW_010111747.1:3432-3691 GCF_000699245.1 Pterocles gutturalis
CTGGCAAAAGTTGGCCCCCCGGGCAGAACCAGCCACTCGGGGCAGAACAATAGCAGCCTGAGGGGAATAAATTATTTTCCACTGAATTGAGCTAGACCTCGGTCTCCTCCCACTGCCCCACGCAGGGACAGGCCACTACACCAGGGATTAGCCAGCAAAGGACTGGTGGCAGCTGGGGAAAATCTCCTGCTGTGGGTGAGCGAACGGCCGGTGCCATTTCCTAAAAACCAGTTCCAGCTTGAGCATGGACACCTGGGGT
>NW_010111748.1:0-6552 GCF_000699245.1 Pterocles gutturalis
CCAACCCCCCCACCACCCCCTCCTACCTTTAAGTTGGAGTAAAGGGAAAAGAGTTGAAAAGGAGAGAGTGACAGGTAGCCCTGATGTGACAGGGTGTTTAGGGAGTCCCTTCCAGCATCTTTCATGGCTCCAGCCTGGAGTCAGGGAAGGAGGGCCTGATGGGAGGCAACTGCGCAGACTTCACCAGCATTTGACACCAAGAGTATTCCTGGGGGGATTTCTGAAGAACGTTTAGTTACTGTCCCACCTCTTGCTTTCCCAAATATACTGTCTGAATATGTGCTTGATAGTGAATGGTTTGGGATCGTGAGTTTTGGTGACTGGTGTTCTCACCAGGCTGTATTTCTATAGCCAGCCTCATTCAGGGTGTCTCAGCCCCATCCTGAAGGACCTATGTTTAATGTTATGATGATCTCGTTGTCTTCTTTACCCCAGTCCTCACACAACTGCAACAGGAGTGCAAAGTGATGTGAATTGTTAGGAATACTCCAGATAGGTCACCTTAACATTCGTCTAGGCACTTTAAGCTGGATTTAGACAAGTAATGCATGATTGTAAGCTTCCTAACAAATGTGAAATATTCCAAGATCCCCTGCACTTTTCTCCATTTTACACAGAAGTTTTCTAATGCAGGAAGACAGAAATAAGGGACATTGTTCTCTGATACTTGATGCAAAGGAGGTGAAGAAAGGTGAGAGGGAGAGTTATTAATGGAAATGAAGAAGGATCTCTTTTTTTGTATTTTATTTTCCATCTCCACTGAGGCTTTGCTGGAAGGATTGTTCCAATCTGACTCTGTAGATGCTAGATCAACTGTCCTATTCCATCTGCCTGCACTGTTTTCCCTTGATTGAATGGACTGAGGGTGAGAAACCTGTAGTGTGGGTTGATGAAAGGAGACCTGGCACTCCAGAGCGATGGGATGAAGCTGGCAAGTCTGATTTTTCAAACTTGTCTGAGAACATCGTTCCACATTGTCTCATTTTTAACCATCAGTTTCAAAGACTGGAAAAAGGCAAAAAGGAAGGGGTAAAGATGCTTAAGGACTAATTCTGAAACAGTGATCTTCAGAGGCATAAACTCTGTGAAGATCATCTGCCGTTAGGCAAATATAAAAATAAAAATTTTTCTTCTACACTGTTGCATGTAGACAAAGAAAGAGGAAATCTTAAAAAAAAAGTCATTGTCCCCTACCCCTGGTGCTTCTGGAAGACACCATACCCTGCTCTGTAAAGGGAGAGGTATTTCACTGTTCCAGTTCATCTGGGCTTGGGATCAGCATATCTGTTGTGCATCTTTGATCTCAGACATCATTCATGGAAGCTTGCCGTGAAACGTTTTGGACCTGGCTTTTGTCAGCTGTAATTTTTTGTGATAGTGTCTTTGAGGTTGTCAGTTGCTTGACGCTTCTGCAAAGTTTAGGTCTTACCTTTTTGTCATGCTAAAGATCCTGAATCGATAGCTCATCCACAAGGATGTCCCTGTTGAGGGAGCAGTCCTCAGTTTTCTAGCACAAGGGCTCTAAGGAAGGTATGGGTAAGATCAGTTTGGACTGGAGTCAAGGTATTTGCAGAGTCTGGTTAATTATTATGGGGACGAGGAGCAAGGTAATCATTGCCATGTGCTTCCTAGCAAATTTGATGTGAAAGGGGAGTGAACGAGTAAGAGTGTCAAGAGAGTCCTGAATATTAAAACCGATGCTGCAGCCTTTGAACTCTAGGATTTCCTGTTTCCTGGAGATCAGGATCATTTGAGCTAGAGGCGGATCCCAGATGGACTTGCGGCTTAGGTTCAACCCACCTAGCTTTAGACAATTACCTGAGAAACTTACACTGGTTGTCTAATAACTGTAGTCTGCTGGAGGTGGGAGGGGGTGATTTCCAGAGGGAATACAACCACTTAATATTTGAATTGCTTATTTTTTTCTCCACTGACTACAGTGAGGGCTTAGGATGGCTGAACTCCAAGCTTTAGTATCTTAAAGACCTGAAGTTACTTGGAGGGATCTGGGCCACTGTGTCCAATTAAATCACTCTTGAACCTAGATGGATTTTACCCTGCTTATAATTCAGAACCAAGAACATTTCCAAATCACAAATCTGTACAAACTGCATGGCAAAGCACAGGGTGTTATTTCTGAGCTGAACTGAACAGCAGGATCTTCTGTGATATCTGCCAGTGAGGTGAGAATACGTTTTAGTTACGAGACAAATACACTAGTGGTGAAGTAAAACAGCTTAGAAAGGAGAGGTCGTCTTCTTCAAAACTGGACTAACAGTGAACAAAGTCACTGCCTTAATGCATACTGATTAAAAGGAAATCAGGATGGGTAATTAACTTCTCCCTCAAGTGTTTGTACAATTCACTTTCCCTGTGCTACATTTCCTGAGCACTCCTGGTGCTAAGCTCTGAAGATGTTGAATAACCGCTTAGACCACTGAGTTAAAAGTTTATTTTCTTAAAAGATCTATTCTCCCATTCAATCCATTTCACATGCTGCCTTGCAACAAGCAGTACAATAAAATGAACTATAACCATAAATCCACGGGTGTTTTGAGGTACCCCATTCATAGTTTCTCTGCCTAACGATATGAGTCAGCCTGCAGCACCAGGGGAGAAGTTAAATTTATGTTGTTAAATTTTCACTCTTACCTCTATGACTTCTCTGAATTGTCCATTCTCTATATAATACAGCCTGCTAATCTGTTTTCTGTTTATTTTTTAAACATGGGCCTTCTGCTTCCTACACCCTTCAGCATCCCGCCCACCTCCCCTCCTCTTCTGACTTTCCCAAGCAAACAGCGCATTCAGATCGAACCAGATTGACAGGTGTGTGACAGATGGATGGACAGAAAACTGGATCGTTCCAAACTCCTTGGCACTTGAAAAATTGACAACACAACCAAAGCAGCGTAACGGGGAGAGATAGATTGGCAAATGGAATAAATGGTCCCCGGAAAGTTTGTGATTAATCTTTGCCCTGTCAAGTAATGGCCTGATAATGCAGGAATTTAATGGGAACAACTTCTGCTAGTTCAGAGGCATCTATTAGTGTGGAGCAAAATGGGAAACAGTAATAGGCATTGTTCCTTTTCATAGCCTTTGCAAATGAGAGGAGACTATTAAAGGTGTACCATCTGCACCCCAGCTCTGTTATCCCAAATGACAAGTTCACACCTTTCTGCTCTTCTGTTCATAAGGGATAACACTCTTGAGGTTGCAGCCCCCCTCCTAGAAATCTGCAGTTCTGTTTGATCCTTTGCATGCTTCTCCTCTCCAACATGAACTCCGAGCTACCTAATGAAGTTGGCAGTGGAAGAGAGAGATTGTGCTAACTAAAAGATGTATACTTTCCAGAAAGTGTTGTGCATTTTCCTATCTTTGTGCATCATTTAGCTCTGTCTGAGTTTCCCTGTTTACAGTAAGGCTGTTCTCCAGCAATAGGGCACAGTGAAGGATTCTGATAGGCAAGTCCAGAAGGAACATTTTGGTGCAGAAAAAATGCTGACATCATCTCAGGTCTAAATTATGTATTGTTTTGTAGCATGCTATCTTGAGAGTAGGTCTGATTTGGGTGGCATCACAGGTCCATCTATCCTATTATTCCATTTTTAAAAACAGTTAGTTGCAGGTGACTGGGGACATAGTATATGAATAGACAATTATTTTTTCCCCTGAAAGCAGTGTTTTAAGGACTTCCTCTGAAATCATTGTGCTCAGTAGATACTGGTAGACCTGTGAATTTGTTTAGTCAGTCTTTCTGAAGTATGTTTCTGCTGTTGGTTGCCTCAGCATCTCTTGCAACAAGTTGATTTGATTCTGTATTACTTGAGGGAAAAAAAAAAAAAAAAAAAAGCCCTTACTTTCAACATATTGGCTGTTTACTTCATTAGCTTCAAGTATTCAGAGCAGGTGGTGGCACTTTTGTCTTCAGCCCTCCAATTCCAGCCAGGGGTTCATTGCACAAGATGTCAAGAGGAAAAGGAGCTGTTGGGCAAAGGAGCCCAAGGTAAGAGTAGGCAGATGTATTGCATCAGTGGGGTGGTGTTTACTCTCTGAGCAGCCTGGTACAGACTGAGATACCCCAAGCCTGACTGACATGAATAACTGAGTCACCTTCAGGTTGGCCAGGAGGGGACTGACTGGAGAGTGAAGGGGAGCCCAAGTGCTCAGTCACATCAGTGCAGCTGCAGCACTGGGGGAGGGAGGACGCAGAGGGGTGGAAGAAGCTCGTTATGACTGATAAATAGAGGGCTCCTGTTGTCAGCAATGTCATTGTATTCGCCTATTTTTTACAGTCCCCTCTTTCCAGCTGTGTAATTAATTAATGGATTGGAAGTGCTTAGTTTCTCATGATCTACAGGTTGACCTTGCACCTTCTCCTGCCTGTCTGGGATTGCTGTCAGTGGGTCCAGCTTTCACCAAAGCCATCTCCCTCTCTAACCGTCTCTGCATTAGCCCCCATGATAGAACAGTGGATCCTGTACTTTTCTCCACATGCTTGTTTCATAGTGCTAAGTAAAAGCAAAGCACCATCCTTCTTTTTTTTGCTAGCATTTTTACACTGACTTTGCACTAGGATAAACGTTTGCACAAGGTGTAGATCCCCATAAATGTGGGTCCAGTATGGTCCAAAGGCTAGAATTAAGATCACAGGCTGTTTTATCTCCAAGGAGGATGGTTGATCATGTTATAACATTTCAGATGGCTCAAAACTGTGCATGTAATCCAGACTAGCTGTTCTGGTTCTTCTGCAGACAACGATGAGAAAGGTGTGTCCACTCTCACAGCCACCGCAGGTGACTGTCTCAGAATAGGATAAATGTCCAGGAGAGAAGGCTCTCCTTATTTAAGGTAGAAGGAGTGTGAACAAACAGGTTAAAGCAGATCTTTCACGTTCAAGGTAGCTAAAATTAGCTAAAATGTGTTTCATCCCCATTAACTTTGCTTTGCACTTATAAATGAGATGAGTAGATCCATTTCTCTACCTCTCGTTTATATCTTTATGCATATGTGTAAAATAAAGGCAGATAATTTTGCACCAGTTTAACAGAAAATTACAATTGGTTATGGGGACTGAAGAACCTATACCAACAAGGATTTAATGGCTTGAGCCAATAACAGAACTCTTTCTTTCTGCATTGTGTGCATAAAATGTCTTTAGCTTTACAGTCAACATTATGAGCGAAAGTCTGGGTAAGTACATTTGGTGACCTGGTTGGTAAATCTGCCTGACAATTTTGCAAAACAGACTTGGGCTATTGATCAAGTTGTCTGAAAATGATCCTTTCACCTTGGGGTCACTGGACTCCATTTGACTTAGGGCAGTCAGGAGCAAAAGTGGCTGTTATCAAATGATAAGAGCAAGTTGAAGGTCTCAACCCAGTCTCTAGAGAAAGAAGTCCAGGGTATGGCCATCTCAATCAATTTAAGTTATACTAGAGGCAGCTGACTAGGTTCATATCACAATACCACTCTTCTCTTAGTTTTAGGGCTGAATATGTAAGAATACAATTATTTCATCTAGTCTGACATAAGTTGGGAAGTGAAAGTTCTGAAAGACTGTTCCAGAATCTGCCAGTTTTTTGTTTCAATGTTTCAGATTCCTTGTAAAAACAAATTGTATTTTAACTTCACATTCCCCAACACTGTCAGTCTAAAGCATTTAGCTGCCTTAAAAAAAGACAGTACCTAATTCAAGACTCTAGTCCCCAGCCTTGCCTTCCCCAAGAAGAAATACATCATACACAAGAGCAGGATTTATCTAAGCAAGTTGCAGGAATGTGCCCATAATTACAGGGTCAACCACTTTATTGCTCTAGTGTTCAGCTGTCGTGATTACTTACAGGTTTTGTTTCTTATGTAGTTACCTAAGCGAAAGCCGAACTTTTGTAAAAAGAGCTTTACTGACTCAAACCAAAAATCCATCTTGTCCAGCAGCATCTTCTCCAAAAGCAGCTGTATACATGCTCAACTAAATGTATAAGATGGAGGCAAAAACATTTTGCTAGTTCCTGACAGCACTCTTTCAGAAAACTCAGGCTCAGGCATTTTCTGAGGTGAGCTCTTTGCAGTTAGGAGCACTGTGTAGACTTCTCTCTTGAATTTGTCTATAGTTTTTGGACTTATGCAAATCTTTTGAACCTGTGCCTATAAGCAAGGTATTTCATAAGTCCTGTGTGAAGAATCAACTACCTTTCTGTGTTTTGAACCCACTACATGATAAATTTACTTGGATTCCTATGCTGGAAGGACATCAACTAGTCATTCACAGGTCATCTGCTCCATATCACTTAGATTCTTCATGTTACTGAGAGTAGACCTCTATAACCTCCTGCCTCAACTATGTCTCTTCTAGGCTGAAGTGGGGATCATTCTGCTATAACCAGATTTTAAGCAGCAGTCTAGTTTTTTTAAGGAAAGTTTCTCCTCTCCTCTCTCCTCTCCTCTCTCCTCTCCTCTCTCCTCTCCTCTCTCCTCTCCTCTCTCCTCTCTCTCCTCTCTGGAGTGTCCCATGGATTTAAGTGAGAGCAAGGCTGTTGTTTAGTGACT
>NW_010111748.1:6876-14428 GCF_000699245.1 Pterocles gutturalis
GGGAAATCCAGCCCAGGAGGCAACCAGGCCAGAGAAAACACAAATCAGTCCACAAGAGAAAACAATCAGAACTCCAAAGCCAGTTTCTGAGACCAATTTCATTATGGTGCTGCCTTCTTTGCAGCCTGCAATTATGGTGCAATTATGGGATTTGGGGGGAAAGCATCTGGCAGTGGTTTCTATCATACCCAGTCCATTCTCTCTCTCTGCCCTGTCCTCTGCATCTGAGTTAGATGCTGTTTGTATTTCTCCTCTTCAAATGTGCATCAGCATTTCAAATGAAACTTTGGACCACCTCCTTGCAGCCTTTTAAAAGGATACAGCACGAGATCCCTCTGTCTCCTCTCCTCCACTGGAGAGCAAAGGCAAACCAGAAGAGGGATATTAATGTGCAAATTAGTGCAACCTGACTGGCTCCAGATTGCTACTTAGAATTTGCATATTAATAAATGTTTTTGTGACAGCATTTAGCAGATCAAGAAGGGCAGAGATTAAAAAAAGTCAACAAGATTTTTAAGCTTTTCCCTTATATTTCCTTCTCACACTCCCAGCCTCCCATATATCTCCTTGTACCATATCCATATGTGCTTAGGTTGCATATCTACAGGTCAGTGCATGTAAATCTGCCCAGCTTTTGACAGATGTGAGATTTGCAGAACTGCCCTGCGTGAAGATAGACAAACAGTTCTGCGCTGGTAGGAAGGAGTGCAGACAGCTTTACTTGGGTGTATATTTGAACGAGTGTGTTTTATACACGCACACATGCACACAGAGTTAGAAAGATGGATAGATGTAGGAACTGGACAGTCTCCCTCCCCCACCCCCCCTTTCAAATCTTTTTCCAACAGGCGCTTTTATCCCATTCAGCTGAATAAATTGGGACTCTTGAAACTGTGATCTTGACAGATGTGAGCTTTTTTTTCTGAGCTGCATTGGAAAAAGATAGATAGTGAAAACCTCCAGGGCATTTGGGCTTAGTGGAGACAGTGAAAAGGGTTATTTCCAAGAGTGCTGAATAATGCATCCCTCTGAATTCCTTAGTTCTCTCTTTCTGTCCTCCTTTCTGTCTTTCTCTCTCTCTTCCTTTAAATGCTTTGAGGATGAAATGCTGAATGCCCTCCCAGAGTTCTCCCACCACCGCAGGAAAGTTGCGATCAAAATCTTCCCAAGCAATGGGCTTTCAAAGGGTCTCATGTAAGTAGCCTGGTGGTCAGAAAAAGAGGGAGAAGGAAAGGAGCAGGTACATAAACAGAGTAACTTACACATAACCGGTGCATTAAAGATATATTGCCATCTCAGTTAATTACTTGCACATCAGTCTTAAGCAGAGAAACTGGCCAATAGCCAGACTATTTTATTTCAGAAATCTCTGTGTCAAGAATGTATATTCAAAGAGAATCTCATTTCTATTGTGTTTGTCTTCCTGGATTACTTTTTTTTATCTATGATTGAAAAAACAACTGAAAAACAAGAAGCAACTTGAAATTATCTCATTGTCAACTCTTTCCTTTGCTCTCTTCAATTTCCTTTATACAATCCCAGTAGAGCTTGCATTTTGTGCTGCATGGTCATAGCAGAATTACAGCTTCGGGGGGCAAAAACCCACTTTCAGTCTGAGTTGAATTACAATGTACAATTCTTGTGTGAAACAAAGAAAAAAATGTGATCTCTTTCAGGGGAAGCCCGGAGTCCTTTGTTCTTGCTTTGCTTCATATGGGGCAGATGATGAAAAGTTATGTAATTATTTGGGTTTTTTTTCTAAATGCCCCCATTTTTGCTCCCCATTTAAAAGGTTAGTTTGTATTTTTTTTTTTTTAACAAAGGCATTTTGAAAAGAAAAGCCCAATTTCCAAACACAAAGGTTTTGTTTTGGCTATGTTTTCCTTTGGCATTTCCACCATGAAGCGCTTTGTCTGCGACTGCATTGAAATGTAGTGTTTTGACATTTTTCTCTGTGCATGTTGGGCTAAGTGTCTTGCCTGAAACCACAGAGGGAATTAAAACCACATCTCTTGAGACTTTGGCTAGCCCTTAACCACCAGACCATCTTTCCTCCTAGCAACCTTTAGGAGTTTTTGAGCAAAACCGAACCCATGCACAAGAACATGGAGAGGGACATGTCCTTTTTTCAGAGGCCCATGAGCAGTGAGGACCCCAAGTGAGTTGCAGAGCAGAAGGCAGCTACCCCGTGTTGGACTATGAATTGTCTGTCTTTCCGCTATGCCTCCTCTAAAAAAAACCAAAGATTTAAGAGAAACACAACAGTGGCACATACACCCTGGGGCTACACATCAGTGAGTTTGCTGGCAAGAGCAAAGCTGACGTGTCTATGCAATGTTTGTGTCAGGATTATCTGACTCCCAGTCGAGGCGCAAACAAACCTGAGGTCTTCTGTCAATAGCAGAGTGTGAGCTGAGAATCTCAATGTCTTCTGAAAGAAGGTTTGGGAGCTCTTCCAGAAAAAAAAGGGGGCAAAATAAGCTGGATTTCTACGCATACAGTTAGAAAGTTGCCAAGACAGTCGTATTACCTTACGTATATTTTGTAGTGTTTTATTTGGTTTCGGTTTAACATCTCAAGTAAAGTAGCCTTCACCGCTCTCCTCAGGAGCCTACTGCATCATCTCATTGCCATGAGCATTTCCCCAGGTATTCAGCCTGCCTTTTTTGCTTTTTTAATGCCACCCCATTAGTCCTTGCAATTAAACATCACTGGTGTAAATTACTTCAGAACACCCTGGTTCTAGGTCTCCTTCTGAGTGACATTTGTGTGGTTGGGCTCTGCCACCTCAGCGCTCTTCTCCTTCAGTCCAAAATCCCCCTTCACCCATCTGAGACATGATTACATGCTGTTTCACATCCCCTCCTCCTGAGAGATGAGGAAATTGGACACCACACATCCATCCTAAGCCTGTGACAGAACTGCAGGTTCAGACGTCATAATGCCAGCCCTGATTTCACTGGTCCTGAAGTCCATTTATGTGACCCAGGCAGAATTGCCTTATCAACCTTGCCACCTTATCCCTTCCTTATTCCCTGTTTGTTGCTTCACTCCTATTTCTACCTCCCTTTCTACTTGTTCTCTTTACAGAGTATCCTGAAGTGTTTTGTTCCAGCTGCCCTTCATCAGCCCATCTTCTATAGCAACCCACAAAAAAACACTTAGGATAAAAACTTCTGAGTAAAGTCTTTGCTCTCAGTGCACGCTTCTCCCTTGGATTGGGGAGGTGGAAGAGAGAGGGCACAAAGCATTTTTGACAGACATCCATTATGTCACTTTAGTTATGGTTGGAAGGCACTTAAGTGCTGGTGACAAAAATAACTTATCTTTGTGCAGCAGAAGGAATGGAGCCCAGTCTCCAGTGTTATCTGATCTCCTTTCTTTCTCTCATCACATCCTTTTTGTGGATTCTCCAATGTCTGATATAAAGAGGTGAACATACTTCGTCTTTCTCTCAAAAAGAGGTCTACAAAGCTTTCCTTTACTCAGCTGTCTCGTCTCATAATCGTCTATGGAAAGTAATGTCTTTTTTGTCTTGAAGAATTTTCTTTCATCTGTCAAATTTGGTTAAATTTGCCCAGTTGCTATAAGAAGTATTGACAGAGAAAAAATGGGACCAGGAGACAGGTAATAAACGTAGCATGTCTCTGTAAGCCCTGTTTCTTTAGGAAAGCTGGGTAGAACAGGATGTTCAGAATTCAGCCTGGTCCTGTGGTGGGCTTGTTCACTGCCTCTGCTGATCCCTTGTGTGAAGGCCAGATGGCAGAGGTTGCCCTTGGAAGGGATGGGGGTCCTGGACAGGTTCATTCCATCTGGATGTGTTGAAGGCAACATCACAAAGCATTGTAACCTTTCTTTTCAGGTCCTTTTTTAAAGTCATAGCATTCAGTGGTCCTGCCTAGAGTAAGGTCTTGCTGAGGAAGAACACTTCACTCATTTTATTCCTTTGCTATCATATAGTACGTGAATATAGAAGGAGGGAGACCAGTCAGGGCCACTTGTAGAAGGAACACCTATATAATCTTTCCATTCCAATTTTCAGAACACACTTTCACCTCTTTTTGTCTCCTTCCATCCCCACTATGTCAGCCTCAGCTTCTCACATCTCTCTGGTGTTCGTCAATAAGTATTCAATTAATGTTTTCCTATGATAAAGATCTATGGGTGTCAGATAAGAACATCTTCACAGGGTGAATGGTGCTGTTAAGTCTTGCGGCTAACTCTATGCAGATGCAGAAAGTCTGCGGCAAGTGACTATACAAAATGGAGTGCTCCCTGTTTTATTTTTTAATGCAGATGAGAATTTAAAAGCCTGTGTTTTCTACAATTAATTTTATGTACTATTCTTTTCAATTATTTATGTTTCCTGAATGATAAATGGGCAGGTGGTGAGGGAAAGGAGAATAAAGGTAGTGGGAATCTGAAGAAAGTCTCCTTTTTCCTCATTAGTTATTTATTTATTTTAGACTGGAATAAGAGCTGGGCTGGTAATTAAGAGAACGTGGGCCCTAGATCTGCTGGTGGTAGAAGCTCAGTTTATTGCCTGGCAAGGCTCGGAGGAAAAAGACAATAACAGAGGATGGGGCTTTAGTCCTAATTTTGCCACAGATTTATTTAATGCACTTTGGCCAATCCCTTAACTTCCCCACTTGTAAACAGGAGGATGTAGATGATTTTTGCAAAATAACGATGGATAGCACAACTGCGCAAAAATTCTGTAGCTGATGTAAAAGCAAAAATTATTTGGATTCAGTTAAACTTTTCTCATGTATATGAATGTTGATTCTGGCCCAGGTGAAAGCTGCACTCATTGGAGACATGTTAATTGAAAGCCAGAAAAGTAACACTTTTTTTAGGGTTGGAGGCAGGAGAGAAGTGTTATATTTTATGCCTTCACACAACTTCTTGGGGTAGCACTTAAGCAGAAATACAAATGTGCTGAGGAGAACAGCTTTCCTCAATAGAGTAATGCCTGTTTGAATCAGTGGGCGTTTGAAATCTCTGGAGAGAGAGCTTGACCCTCTCTGGTTTCCAGTCCATTTCCGAGGCTTTTGGAGAAGCAACAGGATGGCATTTGGGGCCTTTGAGAAATTGATTCTAAAGATGTAAGGGGATTCTTTTAGAGCAAAAAAGAGGAGACCCCATTAAAATAGCACTGAAATGGAAAGGATGATGAACAAATGGAGACATGTTAGGCTGAGCATTGTTTGAAGTGAGACTTTTTCCTTGGGATATTGATTGGTTTTTTATACCATACTTAACCTAAATCAGATCCTAAAAACAAACAAAATCAACCCCTTGAAAAAAAAAATATATAAAGGGTTATTTTAGGGCTGAGAATAACAGCCAGGATTTTCTTTCTGCACATTCTGCTTCCCCAAAATAGTAGTGCTTGCTTGTAAGAGAGACATCTTGGCAGTAATGGATATTATTTTCTTTCAAGTTCATTTATAAGGTTAAAATCAGAAGGTTTGTGAATTTTGGATGGATTTATTTTTTCTACTTTCTAAATTTATTTTAGCACAAAAGAGATGTGTTGGAAATAAAACAATGGAAGTAAAAATTATGTGTTGGAAAAGTTTAGGGATGGAGCCACTTGAAAAATTGCCTACTTTTATAGACAAATTCATGCCCATTTTAGAAATTTCACCCACTTGCATAAATATATTTTTATTCACAGTCATCCCATTGTGCTTTCATGGTCCTTCAAGAAAGTGGGGCAGGGGGATGGGAGGATGGTGGATCAGAGACCTTCTCCCAGTTTGAGAAAATAAGGTAACCAATCTGGTCAATTTTATAGAGATTAGAGTTTATAAAAGTCACAATTAGAAAAATCAGTTATCAGTTGAGAACCATAATGTAAATATAAACTAGTTAGTCCTTTCCAGGGTGTAGCCACAAGAGCTGTTTCTGCAGGGACATCTGGAGTAATGCCTCTCCTCCAGAGGTGCAAGTCTTCAACCATGACTTCAGAGCTGACTGAGCTGACTGAAATTATGGCCTTTGATATAACAGAGCAGTTCCTTCAAGAAAAAAAAAAAAAAAAAAAAAAAAGAAAGGAGAGAGAAAAAAAAAAAAAAAAAATAATCCATCAGACTTAGAGAATAAATGTTTGTCTTTGTCATAGAGGCTGTTAGATTAGTTCAGCTTCCATAATCTATTTAATTATTGTCTTTAATGGGACAGCCATTAAGCGAACTAGTTACTTTCTGTAAACATGCTGAGAAGGATCTGCATTGCTTGCACCAGCCTGCCACCTTCTGAACCAAAATCATATACCCATCTCAATGACATTACACTCTTTGCAGAAAATATGTTGTTATGAGGTGGAAGATGGGAATGATTCCACCACTACTATCTAATCCACTACTGTTCTACATTATCAATTGAAGACAACAGCTGGAAAGAAACCAAAGTCTTTGCCTCACTTTTTCCTCTTTTTGGGCCCATTGGCACCATTGTCACTGTAATTTGTGAGTTCTGTGTTGAGGAACACTTGGAAGGTTGGGATCAAGCTGAAGCTGTAGGTTCATTTTTATAATGGCAAACGAAATGTGTTAACAAAATGCTGTTCCCCTGTTTTTCTCTGTGGCTCAAGAGGGACCTATTCCACTGAATTGCCCAAGGACTTCATGCTGTTTGAAGGTTGTGTCACTTTCTAGTTATATAATAATTTGATAGAGTAAAATATTACCAAAAGGGAGCTGGGAAATGTAACTGGTTTCTGAATCAAGAGCCAAATCCATAAAGCACCTTCGAAACACTTTTTACTCAGAATTGCTTTTTCAATAAATATTTAAAACTTTAAGGAAAGGGAGACTCTAGATCTCAACAGAAGCTGGACCTGACCTAAATCCCAGTACACTACTCAAATGACTTATGACTCACGGCACTTGGGTTTTCCCTCTCTCCCAATGTTCTTCCTCCTTGTTTCTGTTCTTTTATTTTCTTTTCCTGTAGATTTTTTTCCATTTATTGTGTTCCTAGGGAAAAAAAAAAAAAAAAGGGTGATAAAATGTTCAGCTCCTAGAAAGGGTTTTGACCCACCACTTTCTGTCTGATTAGGTGTCTTGGTGATGTGTAGTCATATAAACTGATAGCAAAAACAGTATCCAAAATACAGCACAAGCAGGTGTGAAAATATGTGGGTGATGAGCCTCTAATTTTATTCTCTTCATCTTGCCATATGAGGCTGTGAGTTTACAGCTTGCATGGATACTATCTAGATGCCTGTTTTATGACGATGAGAGGTGCTGACAAAACGTAAGACTGTCTTCAAAAATAATTCCTCAAAATCTCCTTAGCTGCAGGTTACAGCAAGAAACCAACCATTAGAGCTTCTAATGAGGGTGGCAAAAATTGGAAAAAAATGAGCTCCTTGAAATGATGCCCCGTGCCCCAAAGCGGTTTCAAACATGCTGCTAGAAAATAACTTTCCAGAAATCTCTCTCTTGTTTTTTCCGTGCGTGATTTGTTCATCCTTAATTCACCATTTAGGAAGCAGGAAGCCATGAGGCAGAAGGAACACTACAATGCAAGTCTGCTATTTCCT
>NW_010111748.1:14459-45577 GCF_000699245.1 Pterocles gutturalis
GTAGCAACAGGCTGCAGAATGGACATACAGCTTTTTCTGGATGTGGCAAAAGGTTTCTTTCAGCCCCTAATCTGCAGTGTCAGAGTAACCCATTATCAAGACGATTAAATTTAAAGAGACTGCAGTAAATGCTAGCATACAGAAGACATCAAGCATCATTAAAATGTAATTGGAAGCAAAGCTTAATGAGGTAAAAGGAAAAAAATACCCAGAATCCTTTTAGGTTTTCTGCCCCCCCTCCTCTTACTTGCTTTGCCTGAGCCAGCAACTACTGTATTGAAAATTATAATTTGCAAGCTGCATTATTATTTGTTGTTCCTTGCAGCAGCTAAAAAGACATGATGCTTTAGTGTAGCTTTGCAATGAGTGTATAAAGTTATACCCACTGTAATTTTAGAATGAAGGTAGGAATGTTTTTGCTTTCTCAAGGTCTAAAGTTTCTGGTAGGAGTAAAGCTAATCTGGTTTTGCTCATCCAGAGCAGACAATAAGGGCCAAATGGAAACATGTGTCTACAGCTTTGCACTGATTAGTAGACAGCGGTGGGCTTTGAAGCAGCAATGTGTTGGATTCCCCCTTTCCTGAGGACAGCAAGGACAATGAAGCAGCCATTGTGCCTAGCAAGCCAGGATGAAACCACAATGCTTCTGGTAGGGATGTGGATAGTAAATGTAATGTTTGTATAGGAGGTAATAGCTCAATAAGGCAATGGGCTGGCTTCCCAGGTCCTTAAAGGCTACCTGCTACAAAGCATCTGTAGTTCAGCTGGTACCACTGTGATACGTGCTGGTAGAGCCCCCTGGAGAGAGAGCTGCTCTGTTCATCTCTGTCTTGCAGCGAGGTTGAGGCCAAGCCTGGATTTTGCAAAGGCTGAGGTGGTGTGAGTCCAGTTTCCTTTTATTTTCTTTTTTTTATTATTATTGGTTGTTGTTGCTTTTCTTTTGTTGTTGTTGCTTTTCTTTTCTCCTCATCAAGTCAATAAATTTTTCTGGAGGAGAAAATGGACCAGTTCAGTTGGTTGTGTATTGCCATCCTGGGCTTGAGTTAGTGATTCTTCTGCTTATACACAGCTGCAGCTTTTCTGGGAGCATTGTCATTCCAACTCAAGGCCCACACAGAAGCAGGCAAACAGCACAAATATTTTTCCCAAGCCATCTGATCCAGTTAAGGTGCCAGGACCTGGCTCTTAAACTAGCCAAATATACTAGTCTCAGTCAGATCCATAATGGATTTTTGGTTTGGTTTTGACATTTAAAATCAAAAGCCTTTGGTCTTCAATGGTGAGATTAAATTCACTCTAGATGTGTATTCAGTACCTTTGCTAGAGAACAGAAAATCTTGACCCCTAGAGAAAGCTGTCTGAGCTACAAATCTACCTCCAAACCTGCAGTGCAGGTTGCAGTTCAGCCCTACTTAACATCATTCATTGTCCATGGTTTTAGTGACACATATGACATTTTAAAAACCAGAAATATTTTAGAGGGTTTTTCCCCCTTCTCTCTCCTCTGATGTGGACCTTGGCCCACTGTGTTGGAAACCTCCATTCTGATACCAGTTCTGATGGGATTTTGGTAGCCAGCATGGTGCATTAATTTTTTAATGCGGCTTTCAAAAGCAACAAAGTGACCTCAGAACTTCATACTAATTACCAAGCAATGTCTGCAGCAGAGAGGAGCTGAGGTACAAATGCCTGAGCTCATTTGGAACCTGGAGATATATGTCCACACAGCAGCAAACCCAGCTGTCCTGTCCCTTCATCCAGAATTGTTGTTTGCACCAGACTCCACTGTACTCTGCCTAACAATCAAAAGAACTGGGCTTTGCAAGCTTCTAGCATCTGAGCCTTCTCTGAAAATGATGCCCTTCTACTTTTGTCTTTGCTTTTGTTACTGTTCCTATTCTCTGTCATGTCTGTTTTAATTTAAGTCCTCTGGGGACCAGACACTGTTCCTTATTAGGAGCTTGTACAGTGTATAAAACAGGAAGGCTCTAATCTTGTGCACTCTAAGATCAAGCAAACAACCTGAAGAAAAGAATTTTGACAAAGTACGTCAACAGAAGAGACTGACTAACACCTCTCACTACAGTAAAGGTAGTGTGCCTGATATATGAGATTACAAATGAATCTTTGGTTGGTTTTGTTGTAACAGGTTCCTCTTGTTTCCTTGCTCTCTCCCATTTATTTTTAATTGCAGATACAGTGTCAATGTAATTCAATATAGGGAAGGATCAGTAGAGTATAGCATGCAACAACCGGACAGGTAGAGCACTCTTAAAGATGATTAGCTGGGCTGCAGTTAAATGGAGACTGAGAATTTGAATAAGCTTCAAATCACATTTTCCTTTCACCTTAGAGTTGTTCTCGTTGGAAAACTATTCTGCACTATCTAAAAATGTAAACCTTCAGGTCTCCAGCTGGACAAACAGACCTTTCACTGACACAGTGTTGTCTTTAGTCTGGGAAAAAATGCAAAGTTGCAGGATGCTGGTCATTGAATTTTTAATTTTCTTGGGTTTACCAGAAGAATATTTCCCTTAAAATGTAGAACTAGAGGGAAAAAAAGGTAAAAATCTACATTGCTACATGGTTGTGCTTTAACAGTGAATATAATTTTTGCTGTATCCCAATAGCCTTTGAGTAAGATTTCCAAACTTTTCTTCAGTGAACATAAGTGAAGTGCCATTGCCCTTTATAGACCCAATGTACCTATGAGAGACTGAGTCAAGTTTTCTGTTCTCTGACCTTTCTGTGACAATGTAATCTAAATAATTACCTGGGGGTGGGGTGGAAGGTAGAGCAATCATCCATTTTGTAGCATGGTGGAAAACAAAAGGAAACAGCTTGATTTTTCACTGTGTTTTGGCCACACCCTTCACCAAGATTGAAATTGTGATGCCAGCATTTAAAAAACGTTGTGGTTTGGATGGTTTGGTTTTGGAAGATGTTAAAAAGTAAAAGAGGAAGAGTTGAATTCTTTACTGCTTCTTCATTGCCTGCACAGATCTCTCAGGTTTTAACAGAATTTTAAGGAAAATACTGTGTGCTACAGTCTTTGGATTGAATGTGCTTTTGATGCACATAACCCAAGGAAGTCTCTCCTTTCTTATACAAATGAGATCCAAAGGATCTCTACAGATAATATGGCAATGTTCTGTGTCTTGATGTGCTGATTATTTTTACATGTCATGCTTAGCTTTGTAGGGCAATCCTCCCTCTACTACACTTGCTAAAAATAGGAATACTGTGTACTAGAAAACTGTAGCTAGTGTATATAATTTTTTTCCTATCAAAAATGTGTTTGCCCTTTTAAAGGGGGAAATTGAAGGATGGAGCTGGGGGTTTGTTGTCTTTTGAGGGGCATCTGAGATATTTTGGAAGATTTCAGCTTCTTGTTTCAGGTTAATGTTTTGAACTTTCATCAGAAAGAGGAATGGAGGGAAAATGAGATCATACTTTTTGACCAACCTGTGTGGAAGAGAAATGAACACTAAATTTAACTATGTAGACATCCATTATAATAGGTTTCCGTGTGGTACTACAACCCATAGATGCCTCAAACACAGATGCTGGCAGTTTTGGATGTAGTCTGCAAAATGATTTGGTTTCATGTTGTAACGTTTTACAGTTTTATAGGGTAAAACTCCAGATTTCAATTTCAATCACTTTGTATCTATGGGAACTCTTGGACAGTGAAATAATTTTACTCCTGGAATTAAGAACCAGCGGTTTTGCTGCAGTTTGAAAGCACTTTGGGATAGCTTGGGATTTTCATTTTACCAGTCTAGTTCTTTGTAGACATTAACCATTGTACATTCCTGATTTTGCAGTGGCAACACTGAGCTTATACAACTCGGATATAGATAAATCTCAGCCCCTAACAGGGGCCTATCAAAATTGAAGTTTCATAGAAACACCTGGGGCTCTGGATAGACCCTCTGGAAATATTTAGGAGAAAGATCAGAGGTGAAGGAGAGGAAAGGGGATATCAGTTAAGCATCACTCTCATCTTCCAACCCTACCTCAAAAAAAAAAAAAAAAAAAAAAGATAAAAGCTCTGTATACACATTATCATAGAAATAGGTTGCCCTGCAGCTGCTCCACTCCAGATATATTAACAGCTCTGGGATTCAAGAAGCCATTGGACAAGCATAAGCTTAAAGCCAGCAGAATGACCGCAATGGACTTTTTCATTAACAACAGGATCACAGAGGAAGGGTTTACTCAGGCGGAACAATTAAAAAGCATGGGGCTGCAATAAAAGGGAATGAGATTTCAACTCTGTCTTTAGAAGGATTCTTTCTCCCTTTCTGTCTCTCTCTTTTCTCCTCCTTCTCTCTTTTGTGGTGTTGTTCTAATCCAGGGCTCCCAACAGGCTAGCATTACATCTTCCCTTGAATTAGCATTCCCATTCCCTGGGGAGGGCTGCTGTGGTGATGACTAAGGGAAGGGGTGATAAATGTTAACAGAAACACTTTTGCAGAGTGCTGATTTTTCTGTTTGTAAAGCATGCACCTGCACAAAAGATGCCGAGTGAGAGAAAATAGCTCCATCTCGATGGGAGACAAGCGCACCCGGAGACACACACTTACTTAACATACATTACAGGGATGCCCTGTAGTAGTATCATACTGGGAGTTGTACGGCAGAGCAGGAAGGGGGAGAGGGGAGGAGCAGTGTGGGGTAGATGGGATGTTTGATTTGGGGTTAAGGCTACAGATCACGTATTGGAGCATTGGCACACAGCTCCATTATCCCTTTCATGATCTTGTCCACCTTACTTTCTTACTTTGTGCCTCAGTTTGCCAGCATCAGTACGGTTCATCAAGTGGGGATAGACAGCCAAGGCACAGGGAGTTTGAGTCCCTGAATATCAGTCACACCCCAATGGTTCATTCACCTTTCCAGAGCAGTTCAGCTCATTTCTGAATCATGGGATTTAAGGAGATGCAGGTGCTATTAGGTGATAAATTAGAAGCTGGAGTGGTGCCAGTGCTGTGAGATCTATCTGTAGAGAATAATATGAGCAAACTAGAGCCTCGTCCCATCTGAATCTCCACAGAATGTTCCTACCCCACACCATGAACCCAAACACAGAAATGTATCAGGATCTCTGTATTCCCATCACACAACCTGAGTGAGGAAGGCAAGGAGAATGGGATCTTGACCTCACACTGGGAGGTACTTATCTTCAGGGAACTACTTTGCTGCAGGGGTTGTTACTTTTTTAATAAATACGGTAGATTCTGCTTTGGTATTGGAATAAAAATGATAAATATGAGCAACGTATCCACATTTGATGAATTGCAGGGCTAAATGTTCTCATGCATATGTCTGAACCACTTCCTGAGTCACCCATTCTTGGCAACATCAACTTTTGGGCTCTCTATTATTCATGGCCATACTGTATTTGCAGCATTTTTAGCTGAATGGACAAAGTAAAGCCATGGACATTTTCTGGGAGAAAGGTCAGTGCACTCCCCATAATGTAGATTCAGAAAAGACTAACAAACATGTTCATGCAAGTGATGGATGTGCAGAAACTTGCAAGAGGTCTAATTTGCTTGTGATTATAACTATCCTAAGGATTTGATCTAAGGATATTGCATTACAAGAGCGTACCAGGCTGCCACATACTTTGGATTAGTTTGAAAGCCTGTGACCGATTTTTTTTATGGTAGTACTAAATTTTGGTCTCTTTCTGGAGTTACTATTGTAAACCAAAATATTATATAATGGGGAAAATATTGATTTTTTGTGTGTGTGTATGAGTCACCCACAGTAAGAACAAACCATAGAGGAAAATGGTAGATTTAGCAATTAAAATATTGCAAAAGTAGAGAAAGAGAAAAAGTCCAGATCTTCCTTTCTTTAGTAGAATGTCCTCTGGGATTACTTCTTCACTGCTCTCAGGCAGGGTTGGAGAGGGTGGATATGATGTGATTCTGGTCTTCTTTCGTAAGGCAAAGACTCAACTCCTCAACATTTTTGTGCATGCCCGGAGAAGGAAAAAGGAAAGAAAATAATTTTTAATCTGCTTCCATCTCCTCAGGCAATCAGGTTGGTTCTTCAGCAGTGATGGGCATGGAGTAACAAGGAGCAGACAGGACAACAAAGAGCCAGTCTTCTGTTATCTAGTAAGGGAGGCTCATCACTCAGTTTGGGTTGTACAGTTCAATGTTATGGCTGGTGTTCTGACTCTCCTTTATATGAAAGTTGAGATGAAAGGACAAATTCAGAGCAAGCACTATATCATTGAAATGTCCCAGACAGCAAATTTGCTTTAGGAACCTTAACGGTTATACATAGCACATTTCTTCACAGGTTCTTGGAGAACATTGTATAGACAGGTGTTTGAAAGGAGACGATTACGTCTGAGAATACAAGAGTCGTTTGGCTTTCAAGGTTTCCTGAAAAGAGAAGCCAGGTTGCCACTCTCTGGGCTTCAAACTGCAGATCATGCTGTTGTGAGATGCTGGAAAAATAGTCTAAACACCCTGCTCAGAAGGAGTTTCAACCCTTGACAAATAGCAAGCACTCTGAGCCAGCAAAGCCACTGATTTCATCCAGAAAGGGGAGGGGAAGAGAGGCAAAGGCAATGTTTAATTAGGAAGCTAATTTCGTGACATCATGCCTCCTGGCCTTTATCCCATTAATGAAGCTGAAAGTAGGCCACAAACTACAGGGATTTATTCTTCCCTGTTGGGACCATGTTATATCTGTCTGTCTGCTTGCATGGAAAATGCAACATCATTCCCAGTTGTTAGCATATACCATAAACATTCACCATCCACTCTGCTCTTCCTGTAGCCTCATTTATACTTCATGCCTAATGTCCTGTATAAATTGACTTTCTCTGCATACTAATGTGGGCATCTTTTTATTATTTTTTTTTTAAAGCAATGGGCATAGAAAGCGCGGGTAAAGCCACCTCTGAGGATCTACCTGTGGGCTAAACTCAGAGTATAAGGGCTGCATCCCAGGGTATTAAGAGCTCTTGAAATAGAAATGGTGAGATGGGCGAGCAAAGAATTAATGTTGGTTTTACCTGTACCGTGGGATGAATACTGAGATCCTGATAACTCAGTCCTTATGTGGAAGGGGAGGAGGGAGCAGAGGACCTTGAAAATTAGCTGGACCCATGTTTGGAAAAGCTCAGATTAAAATGCCTCGAGACCTGGCCCCTGCTCTGACTAAGGGCTCCTGGTGTTTTTTGATAAGGAATCTGTAGTGGTGCCTGTCTCTCTCCCTCCTCAGTGTCTGCTGCTCCCCACAGACAAGTCGGCAAAGCAGAAGGCACGTCTGCTCCGTGCTGCTACAGCTCACAGCCCGGGGTCCTAACACAATGTGCAACAGATGCCAACTCTGGTTCCTGCTGGAGCTGTGCTCTGCCGAGATGCTGGGAAAGGAAGCAGCTTCAGTTCTTCTACCATCACTATCGAGACGCGATGTGACCTGTGTGGGTTAGAGCAGAGTGATGTCTGAAGTCAGCCCCACATAAATCAACAGAGATCCTAAGTCAAGGACAGCGAAGGATGTGTTTTGGTGATATAAGCAAATAGTTCCAATGGCGAGCTGCCACAAAAAGGGGCAGTGTCGTCTCCTGGCCTTAGCTGCGTGTTCGTGCTTTCTCTGCTGCACCAGCACAGCATTCATCCCGCCTGAGGTGAACCAGCCTATGCAGCTGGTCTGACCAGACTTGGTGTAGGACCCATGTGGAGTCAGACAAGCACCAGTTCCATCCCAAGAAAAGGGTATGAAAAGGGATTTTAACCCCTGCTGCCAAGAAAATCTATCCTGTGGATCTGCAGTGATAGCTGAAGTCCCGTATCCCTTTCCCAGACTGCACAGAAACCAAAGTGAAGGCTGGGAAAGTAAGCAAACTGGGATGTGAATCCATCATTTCAGCACTGGAAATTGTGAGTTATAATTAAAAAATACAGTCCTCTTAGCTCAGGCATGTACCCACCCTCTGTGTCTGAACAGTATCAGCACATGTTACGTCAAGCCACTCCAAAGGCCTGCTCAGCAATCAGCTGGGTATATTCATAGATGTTAAAGCCCTGAGGACTACTGCAATAATCTGCTCCGACCTACATAACACAGGCTGGAGAAATTCAGCCAGTAATTCCTGGAGTGAAAGGAATTGTTCCTCATAGAGTAATTCCATTCAAACTAGGACTGAGTCGATTGTGTGTGTTTGTGTGTGCTTGTGTTTAGCTATGCCTTATACTGTGGCTCCTTTTAATTCCTTCTCCATCTGCCATTAGTGGCCTTTTCCCTTCTTCTGAACACTTAAGCCCTTGAGGATTTAACAGTATTCAGAGAATGCAAAATTCAAAGCTGTGAGCAGAGCAACTTGAAATATCACCATAAAAATGTAATTCATTCACCCCAGAAGACAGAACCATAATAGCATGTGTCATACTCTGACCAACCACAGTGAAAAGCTGTGGTTCAAATTTCAGATCTGCACCTTTGAAACTGGTTGAATAAGCATCGCTGTTGTTTGGTGCTTGCCTGCTTAGAAACACCCCCTAACACCCATGAAGTCAGTACTGATGCCTCCTGGCATGGGTTCCCTTTGTGCAGCAAAAAGGTACGTGCCCGGTTAGTTTCTAAACACAGTGCAATAATTTTTTTTGTCACGAGGTTCCTTTATGGTTGGCACCTATGTATCCAAAGCAAGGCACTCTTCCCCATCTCTCCCGCTCTGACTGCGGGATCAGCTGTCCCACATCTGCACACAGGATGCAAACCAGTGGCCCCAGATTTGGGAAACCTCTGTGTCTTCTGAGCTGTCAGGCACCAAGGGGAGAAGGGTTCCTCCTTTGGAGGGATGAATGCTGTCTACAGAGATGATGAGCTGAGAGGGGCCATCACTTGCTGGAAGCCACAGACAAAATCCCAAAGAGATGGAAACCTGTAGGAAGAAGCATCATCTCCTCAGTGTCAAGGCATCTCCTTGCATTGTCTGTTTTGGGGGAAAGTCCATTCCCTCTTTACTCTGTAACATAGAGCTCTGTTCTTTCCTTCGTGAGGTCTAAGCTACCTTTTGACTTACATTTCATGTAGGTACTGCTCTGCTACTTCTTGGACTGAGTGTATCCACAGGACAGTGTTGTTGCTTTGCTCTTGTCCCTGGACTTCCTCTGTCAGATGGAGGTATCTGATGGATATCTGGCCAACTGAGCAGCAGTTGAAGTCCCAGAGCAGGAAAGGTGGTGTGGTGGTGTGTAGAGTTTCTAGTGAGGGCTCTTGAGCTGAAGAATCCTTTTTACCTGGTTCCTGCCTCACACCAGCCCTGAACAGGAAGTCTTTCCTCTCGTGTGACCCCAGGGATGCTCTCTGCCCATGATCGGGTGCAGAATTTACAGGGTACCTCACATGTCCACTCTCTTTATAGACCTTCATCCCACAGAACATCCCCAACACCGAGTGTTTACCCCCTTCCCATCCCTGGCTCCAAGCTCTGCGTCACTCCTGCCCCACTGTCTGTGGGTGAGAGCAGTGAGAACCAGGACTCCAGCACAGGCCCTTCTGCTCAGCAATGCAGAGTGTTACGACGGGGTCAACCAGCCTGGCCCTTCTGTGTTGTTTTATAAACACATCCTTCAGTCACCAGGTCAGCTGCATAAAGACTTTTTTCTGAAATATGGGAGCCTGACAAGTGCTTAGCAGACGGCCCGACATCCTGAATCCGGTCTCTGTGAGATTCTCCTCTCAGCAGCGCCGGCACACGCTGTTCTCATGGTGCGGTGCCAAGTGACTTCTGGGTCAGTGCTGATCTTTGGAAATAAGTCTCAGTGGGGGATTGATGACAGAGTTCTTCTGACCTGAGGGGAATCGGTAGGAGGAAGGCACCAGACTTGGAGCTGGTCTGCAGGGGAGGGAGAGGGGAAGGGATGGTGGGGGAGCATGGAAGAAGAGCAGCTTGAATATTAAATCCTCTTGAGCCAGGGAGCATGGTGAGGCAGCCGAGCCTTTAGCTCTCTTCCTCACAGGCTGTTTTCCAGGGGAAGGAAAACAGCTTTAATCTGCTAGAAGAATCCCAATTTGTGTTTGAAAGCATATGTTTGTGCTGGGAATCCAGTGAACGGCACTGCAGTGCTTAACTAGTAGGTCAATGCCATGGACTGGGAATTCAGCTCTGCCTTCAGTGTGGAGAGTTTATCTGCACAGATTTATGCTGTCGTGGCAGGAACGAGGAGTAGCATTTGCATGGGGAGGGCCCAGAGGACACTAGCTCTCCATACAGCTTACCTGGACCTGCCCCTCACTCTGAAAGTGGTGGGGTTTGGGGGACCCACTCTGCTTTTTTTCCTGCTTTTACTGGGGAGCTGCTCTTGCCTGAAACGAGGGGTCTCTCCTTCTGCCTGGCCCATGGACACTGGCTGGATTCAGCTCTAATGTTAAAGAGCTGCTGGTCAAACAAATGAAAGGGAATCAGCCTGATGGCAATAATAGCAGCTGTATCCTGAGGCAGAAACTTACACTCCCTCCTCCCAAATCTAACGAGGGTATGGAGATGAAAGTCTTGAGGGTCTCTCTGTTATGGCAGATCTGGGTTTTGCAGTTTGTTTCTGAAGATCCGTGGTGTCATCAGAAGGGAATAGAGCACAACACCTTTTGGGAAGGGACCCCGTGTGCATATGCTATGGGTAAACAAATGTTGTAATCATGGTGTGCAGAGCAAATTCATCCTTCATCCCACTGCTACTTCCTTGCCCCTGACATGGTCTCTGAAGAATTGCCCTCTTTCTTACAAACAAAAGCAATTCTTTACCCCAGTTTCTCATTTGGATCAGAATGGCTCTACAAATGGTTTCTCCAAACGGAGAAAAAAGAAATGGAAAGGTTTGTAATCCATTCTGATGTGTGGGTTATGTTAGGCCAACCAACAACTCAACCTTCATGTTGACCTTATTTTTTATTTTCAGCTGGGCTTATTTTGGTTTAGTCACTTAGGGACAGCTTCATTTTTGACAACAAGCAAATGTTTACATAGGATATTTTTAACAAGCAGACAAAACCTATTTCTTTATAAAAAACAAAGAGTAGGAATTATTCTATTGTATCTATACTCTTGAAAGAAAAAGTTGAAGCTGTACTTCCCCCTACATCCTATGTGAGAACACAGTGCAGCACTGTATGCAGAAACACAGTAAAGTAGTAACTCTTTATTACTCCTGTACTCTCCAAATTTTCCCTAACTTTGTCCCATAATACCATCCTTTATACTTAAAAGTGTGGATAAAGGAGCAGATTCTCAGCATACCCATAAAAATTGTATAGGCAGGTAGAATCTGCTGCAGGCAAGACAAGGAATATGTTGTTCTCTCATTCTTTATTTGATTTGCTCAGCTACTTCTCTGCATAAGATGAGACAAGACAGGAGTTTCCTTCACCTCTCATAGTATGGAGCAAACATACATTGCCTAAAGAAGAGTTTGTGGCTACTTCCAGCTCTTCCTCTCTTGAACATTCCCTGAGTTTGTGTTGGAGAAGACCTCTGGGGGAAACATCATCCCCTGTCAGGAGGGAAATTTGCACTGTTGCTTGTTCACTTCAGCAGAGGCAGAAAGCAGAACATCAGAGAAGGAGTAAGAAGTTATATCTGAAGTCTAAAGAGATGCTGTTGCATCGCTGTTGCATCTCTCTTGGCAAGACCTCTCCTCAGAGGTCAGGGCAGTTGTGTTACTTTGGGATAGCTGGAAGCCAAAATTGTAGCTTAGGCTTCGAGTAACCGATGAGTTCACATCTAGCATACTAAATCTCATTAACTGCATGGTGAGTTTAAAAGAGTCCAGGCCAAGTCCCATGATATCATGGGAATATATTAGTTGACAGCTAGGGAGAGAGGATTAATCCCAGGGCTTGAAGGCCTGGTGGTGTCTACTCCCAAACTTATTAATCAGAGTTGCTTGTGTTTGGCATAAGTAAAGGTGTACTGAGACCTAGTCAGCTTCTTCTCACTCCATCCCGTAATGGGAGAACAAGGGGTGACTTGGTGAAATTAATGGCTGGTAAATTTAGAATAAATAAAAAGAACCACTATGCTGTGTGCCAGTCCCCTGTGGGATTTACAGCCACGGGAGGTCATCGAGACAAATACTGTGGCTGTATTATTAAAACAGGCTAGATAATTTTATTACCATTAATAACGTTTACAGTTATGTAAGCTGAGATAATGAGGCTAATCAAATCTCATGCTTCAGGGCGTAAACTGATTGCCTGCAGGGGTCAGGAAGAAGTTTCTTTTTCCCCACATGCAGCACTGCACAATTGGCTAAGTGCCGTGGGTGGGGGGGTTGCCTTTGCTGGGACACCAGCTCATCGGCTACCGCTGGAGTGGGTGACTAAGCCCAGAGTCATGGCAGTCTCCCAGTCCATGCCTTGCTGCCATCTCCTCTTCTGCTGTGTGGTCCTGCCGCCTTGGTGCTGACCCCATCTCCCAGCACACCCCTCGTCCTTGTTCACTGAACATCCTCTGCATCCTCACCCTGAGCCTCAGGTTCCTGCCACTGCCTCCACCACGCTCTTTCCACGCTATCTGCGCTTTCCCACCTCCCACATCACCCACACTTTGCCTCTGCTCCCTGCCACAAACTTCAACACGCTGGCTAGGAGCCTGGGCTAATAAACCTGGCTGAATTTGTCTGAGTCTGTCAAAGCTAACCCTTCATGGAGCAAGAAAATATGTTCATGTGGGGTTTGGAGTTCGTGGCACAGGTTGTGAACTCATGATATTTCTTGCAGATTCTTTGCAGCTTTATTTTAATAACTTATTGCATTCCCTGGTAATGTTCAGCATCCTCTGCTAAAAAGTATTTCATAAGCAACCTCATGAAAGTGAGGGCATATTCACTGAATGTCCAGCAAAAAATGTTTGTTTCTTGGTGCATAGAGAGACTCTGAGGAGAAAGGAGCAGTGAAAAGTAGACAGGGAAGTGCTTTTGGATGTCTCTTCTGGGGAACTGGTGAAAATGACTATCGTGTCCTTGTTATTTTGAGCGAGACAGGCAAAGGAGAAGCAAGGGAGAAAGTGGCATCTAAGTCCCATGCAGTATTTTGGATCTGCAGTGATTACTCAGGCAGATATCTGGGCTGCTGTCTGACAGGCAAATGAACAGGCTTTGGGCTTGCAGAGCTGTGAGCAGATAAGATCAAACTCCAGGTGAAGAGGTTTGAGGTCTTCACTGTGTTGTTATCAATTTTGCCAAAGTGTCTTGGTGCCTAACAGCCCCAGGGGCAGCTCTTCCTTCCCAGTTGCAGGCAGAGAGGCATGTGAGGGACTTGAGGGCTGGCACTGGCTGTGCCTGGGGCTGCCTCTGCAGCACCACGGTCCAAATTCTTCAGCTGCCCAGCACCACAAGTACTTGTCAGGCCCATCTTCTCACAAATTCAGTGACAGTCACTTGATCCTCTGATTCCCACTTTAGATGTATAAACAGGACAGATAGAGAGCTTGAAAGACTGCTAAGAAAGGACTTTTATAAAGTAGGTTTGCTCTCGTTGCCTGAGTTGAGATAGCTCCGGGATGTACACAGAGCTATGAGCAGAGATGATGCACACTCATCCTCCTCAGCTAGAACCACGATGATATATTTTCTTCCTCAAATATCCTTCCCAATTGACTCAGTTTGGTGGGGAAGTTACCCCATGCTAAATCCCCCAGTCAGATTTTTGCCCCTGAAAGTGCTTGAGAGGTGACAGTGAAAAACACATTTTTCCACCTTACCCATGGGCACGCCCCCCTCACCTCCAGGATTCATATCCACCTCAAATGAATTGGGAAGCTGCCAGGCTTTGTTGAACTCTGTCCTTGATGCAGCAGAACAACCTGTCGTGTGCACTTTGAAAGGGTCTCTAATATAGGCACAACGTAGGGGTGACCTCGTCACTAAGAAAGTCTCTTACTAAAAAAAAATTAATGTAGACAGATGCAGAATGCGCCTTCCAATACCCCTTTCTAGCTGAATGCACTGAAAATTACTAGTGCTTTATGTAACTCCATTGGGAGTCACTGAGATTTCAGTTTTGCAATTAGCCACTATAATATATATGAATAAAAATGTTATGGAGATGGATTTTTTCCCCCTCCTCCTCTTTAATTAATCCTTATTCCCTAAGATTTCTCTCACTCACCTGCCTCCACCACTCCCATAGCACATTGCCCTCGTGTCTGGGCTCACCTGAGTTGTGCACCTCCCTGGGGTGCTACTGCCAGTCGCCAAAAATGTGAATTGTCATCTGGGACTGGAGATGTGAGACACCTTCTTTTGAAAGGGAGTGATGGTCCTAGACACTATTAACATTCGCCTGATAACATGCTTTTTTTCTTCCAGTCCAGAAGTATCCTTGTTCTGACAGCTGGTGTACCGTGGAGGATCTGGGGGCAGATCACCCCGTGAGAAAAAAGTATTTCATTTTGTATCTAAAGTTTCCCAATTAACAGAGATATGAGGTTTAGTCTTAGCAGTGGAGCTAGTTCTTAAATATCTTAAAAGTAAGTTGTTCTTAAATATTTTAAAAGTAAGTTTGGTTGGAAGAGGCCTTGTTTAAATTTATGGTTCTCTTCCACAAGTAAAATGGTGGACACGGGATTTTTGTACACAAAAAATTGGGCTGAGAAGCAGCAGGGCTTGCTTTAGAATTAGGAACTGAGAGCGAGCTGGAGGGGAAGATTATCTTCTCTTAAAAAAAAAAAAAAAAAAAAAAAAAAGTTGTTTGATAAAATAGACTAGAGACTTACCATAAGTAGCAGTAAGGTGTAATTTCCCCACTGCAACTCCTAGGTAGGCAGGCTAAACTGCTCTTCACGACAATGGTGTTTACTCCAATTTTCAGCTCCACTGGTGCAAATACACTGGAGGTTGCACTGTTACAGCTATCCTGGTGGCTGCTGAACACATAGCCTTCCTCCCCCTGTCCTCCCCAGGACAGAAAACGCTCTTCACACCCAACCATAGTGAAAGCTCTTTTTCTTACAAAACTATCTTTTGAGAAGTTCATTGGAAGATTAAGCACCTCCTTATGCTCCTGCCCTCCCCTCTTTATATTTTTATCACTGTGGATGGCCCAGCCTTTCCCTCTTAAAGCTATGCTCGATGGTAATATAAAATCCAGATGAAAGCACAGAAGCACAGAAGACAGCAGCCAAGTTAGAATTTAGGTTGCGTCCTCTGAGCTCTTTCTCGGAATACTGCAGGCTTAATTTGTTGTTTGAGCATCTCCCATATTTATAATAATACCCTCTATTAAACAACATGCTGTTAGCCACAATTTCCTGTGTGATTTACATATTTATTATTTTTATTTTTTATATATATACAGAGGGTGATTTTGTGTCTCAGAATCTACCACTCTCAGACGTCTGTGGTTGTTGCATTATTATTTTTTCCATCCTTTACCAAATGATTTGAGACATTGTGATTTTTTTTTTTTGTTGCTACTGTTTTTTAATAGGGTGGCCTGGTTAAAGAAGGGTAGAGTGAAAATGGGTGCAATGCAGTAAACCTGGAATCGACACAAGGAACCCAGAAGGTCTGCTAGGTTCTTGCCTCATTAAGAACTCCATATCTGCTCACTGACTAACCTTGCAAATGAGTTCACGCTCAGTAAAGGAAATTGATTACTTTCCATTGCAATTAACATCTGGTCCTGGGTCAGATCATTAGGATAATTTGTTATAGAAAAAACCAAAGAAGATAGCTACAGGGTAATAAAGTTTCTTCTGGACCCAATTAAAGATGCATTCTCTGGTTATTTTGCGGGACATCAGCCATCTCTTGGGGGTATTACCAGGGAGAAGGAGGCATACAGAGTGGACAATAGGTGGTGGAATGCCATATATGAGAAAGAGATGTCAGGGGAATCATTTACTCCTGCCCCCAGGAAATGCACATTCTCAGCTCCCATTTGCAGTCTGAGTTTCAGAAATGATGTATGGCATCTATTTGGTGAGGAATGGAGGGCTGAAGGGTTAGCAGAGACTTTGAATCTCTAGGGATTCTGTTCAGGGGAGGCTATGTTCCAGTTTTGGATGGGTTTGTAGATTTAAAAAAAAAAAAAAAAAAAACAAAAAAAACCCCCTCTCTTTGAATTTCACATCCCTGTTTACTCTGAGACTCATAAAGACGTTGAATTTCACCAGTAGAGTTTTCCCAATTTGAAATGAAACTCTGAATCTTGCCCAAGAACCAGTAAATGGTTTGCTTGCATCTGAGACCAACTGGGTTTTTATCAAATTCATAAGGCTTTAAACATACAGGAAACAAATTTCAGCCCCATGTTTTGGTCAGGGAAAAAAAACCCAACACCTAAGAAACGTAGCTGACATTCATTTTCTTGAAACAACAGGTTTGCATGGCTCTAGGGGAAACATTTTAGGAACCGTGCTGGAATAGGAAACAGAAACAATGCTTTCATATTCCCAGAAGCAAATGCTTTTGTCACAGACCTGTTGGTGTCTGTGACTTCATGGTGTTTCTTACGCATCTTTCTGTGGCCACTTAGAATTTCATGGTGACAGGGAGGCTCAAAAGTAGGTCTTCTTGTGGCAGAAACGTTAGCTGCTACCACTGAGTTCAAGGAGAATCTTCATTAGCAGTGGAATGGCTGAATAATGTGATTCTAATTATATATCCAAGACTGGGCAGTGACACGCCAGAGCTGAACAGGAATTGTTTCTTCCCATTGAAGAAGAGGTTTTGAGATTGCTTTTTATATACTATTTTGTGTTCCAGTTGTGATGGAAAGTAAAATTTGGTAAAATGTGGCAAAAAAAATTTAGTAAATCAGATTAGATCGGGTGAATATATTTTAAGATCATAACTTTATACTGTTTAATGTGCTTTTTATCTGACTATGTTTATTATTCATTTAGGTGTGAACTGCATTTTCAAGGCAAAAAGTAATTTTCTAGTGACATTTCCCCAACACCTCCTGCCTTGAAATTATTGAATCTTGATTATTTTGGAATTGTAGAAGTGTGGGGTATTATTACTTTTTGTTGGTTTTTTTTCCCCTTCCAATTTTCTCAGCACAGATTGAGAGATTTTCTTTCATAAAAGAATTTCCTTGCAAGTATTTTCATTTTTTTCTGACCAACAGAACCCCAAAAAATAACGGGAGGAAAAATCAGATCATCAGTCTAATAATTACCCAATGAGAGAATATAATGTTGAAGCATGACTGTTTTATGCTACTCATTTTATTTACTTAGTTATCATAAAAAATAAGCACACCCTCAACCGTAAAATAAAAACTAATCTTCAAATTTTTCCAAAAAAATTTGAGCCAGATATCGCCGGTTACAATAGTTTGGTCTGATCTCATTGCAGCACAGGATACGAGAGAGCACAGCCCAGCTGAGTGCTTAGGTAGTACTCAAGTTATATGCAGACTTCATGACGGCTCTATGCAGGAGATGTAAATACCGGACTCCAGTGGCTTCAAAGCATCTTGCTGATAATTCATATGGCTACACATCTATAAACCTGCTGGTTCTCATGCATCTTTGCTACAGCTATCCATGTTAATGGGAATGGGAAATGAAGCATATATTTTTCTAGTAATGGATAAACATCAGGAGGTCCAGGGAGTTTGCATTCTTATTAGAGAAGACTACTTGAGAAAAGCCCTTCCAACTCTGGAGGAGTTCAGATCTAGATTCACTGAAATCTTTATAGCTAGTACTTGTTTTTCTGATGGGTTGGATCTCAGATTTCAAAGCCTCTGAAAGCTGGAAGAGGCTTGCATTTTTCAGATCTGACTCTGGAACTCAATATTGCAGTCTGACATCAGCTGCTGTCATGATTACCTTATATTTCATGTATTGCACTAAGATCAGCCTAAGCCTGTGGTCATTCATGACAAGAGCTCAGTCTCAGCACACTGAAGTAGTCTAACAGAGGTAATTTTCAAGCACATCAGACGTCCAATCTATTCCTTAAAGAAATTGTGGCATTGGGGCAGATGAGATCTAGGTTGGGATCCATCTGAGCAAACACAGACATCACATGGCATAACCACCTACATATCTAAACAACCTCTGAGGTCCATGGAGGAGAGTTAGTACTTTCAAGATGATTCTTGTACTAAAGCAGATATCTAAAAGGTGGCACCTTTCCCATCCTGGAAGATGCCTGTTTATTGCCTCTAAAAGAAGTCTATTGTCACCAGCACAGCAGAAAAAGTTTAGGTATGGTAAAAGAGCTAAGTTGAATGCTATCTAAAAAGAGTAGTCTGCCTAGAACATGTGTGTCTTCATCTGAACAGTGACCTGAGGTTGCTTTTAGGGTCAGTGGGTAGGTAGATAGGACAGTTACTGAAGTTTAGGCCAGAGTTCATCTCACCCCGAAGTGGACACTCACATTTCATTGTCTGAATAAAGTGAAGAGATTTCCACTGATTACAGGAGGAGCCTTGACATCTGCCTTCCAGATACCTAAAGTTAAGTGACAGGAATCCTACCCACAATAATTAAAAAGCTTGGTGAATTTCAGTGGAAGGTGAGCTAGGTTGCATTTATACACGCCCCACTGGAAGGAGGAGTAGCTGAAGTTTCTGTTTCAGAGGGATTTGAACATGGGTGGGCTAAAGAGGCTTGTAAATGAGCTTAGAACAGTTTTATCACTATCTTGGTAATTCCTCAATAAATAAAATTAATGAGTTCCATTGTCATCCACATAACCACTGAAGAGGACTCAGACAATTCTTCTATCTCTGCAACCACGCTAGAAGTCTTGCTCCTCATGTGCTTTCCGATGATATTTTCTTTTAAAGAAAGGTCCATTTAATATGTTCCTCCCCAAAAAGTATTTGCAATTAATTCTTATCAAGGGCAACAGCTGATTTGTAAGATTACTTCTAAATTGGTAATTAATTAACCTATTACCAGCGGAGGGAGGGGTGCCCTGATTGTCAGGGTGATACATGATGAATGGTTGGGTTATATCAGGACCTTGGCTCCCCTCTCTGATCAGTTTGGATGTTACCTAACCATGCATTATATTTGAACATGAATCATAGCTCCTCAGTCTTTATTTTATCTAAGCCAAAGCCTGACACACAGGACTATGGGTAGATCTCATTTATTATTGCTTAATTAAAGGCTCAATGCACAAAGAGATGCCTCTTGCTTCACTTTAGCTAGCCAGCAAGATCATAATTGTACTGATGTTGAGGCCAGCTTTCTAAGTAGCTATTGGAAGTCACAGTGAGGAAGATCTGAGCTATTCTGTAGGGAATTCTACGCAACAGAAGTTACATTCATAATTTTTAATTAAGAAATTACTTTTTTTTTTTTTCTGTTGGGCTGCATCTTTGATTCCTTCTCACTCCTTACATGTTTCCGAACTGGAGCAGTGCAAGAAGCAAGGGACAATTAGGGGGTTATTTTTGTTTGTTTTATTTTTTCTGACTAAACAAAAATATCTTTAAAAACTTTTAGATTGACACCACAACAGCTGTATGTTCCCTCAGCACAATAAAACAAATATTTAAGTTTACCTGTGATATACCTTTACAGTTTTCAGATGTAAATATTTTTAAATACTCCATTAGAGAGCTGTTCATAATAAAAAAATTCAAAACAGCAGGTTTATGTGACTCAACAGTAAAACATCTGAAAAAAATCCAACTCTTACGTTTCATTTTCTATCTTTTTAGTTAAAATAGTTTTCCCCACGTGAACTAGGTTCAAAGGAGTATTGGTGTGTTAAGCATCCCATTGCTCTCTGAAAGAAATTCTGCAGGTTTGCAAGGTGACAGACAAGGTGTAAGGGTAAAAATTACCAAGCTACATTTTTTAGGCAGAACCTTTCTCCTCTAAAATGGTGTAAGAGCTAGATAATACATGACCCATCCTTAGGGGAGAGTGCCAGAGATGAGATGTGGAGGCAAAAAAAATTATTTTTGAGTTAACAAACTGAACCTGGAAATGCTATGGGAGAGAGCGAAAACAAAATATGGAAACCCCAGATGGCATTTTATACAGAGTCACTTTCCTGACTGTGAGTGTGTTTTAAGGAATCATCCTGTGCTCTGGGATGTCATAAATACAGCTTGATATAGTGCCACACTGCTCAGTTGCTGTCTGAAAACTTGCATCCTCAGCTTTTGTTTGTTTGGGGTTTGGGATCTGGTTTTGTTTTCCACCATAAAGAATTAGGAGCATTTTGTGTGCGAGACAGGAAGCGTGAAGGCATGAAGCATCATCTCCTTGCTTCCCCGACTCTGCTACACTCCCCAATAAGTGAGATATCTCCGTAATGTGCAAATAATGAGAGGACAATTATGCCCGAGGAAGGAGGGCAAGGGATAGGGGTCTGATGAATAGTAAGCAAGACTGACTTACATGGAAATCAAGCCGAAAGCTGATTTCAGCTTTAGAAGTTATTCATTAGTGCTGCAAAATGTGGCCAGCCGTCAGCGTGAGAGGCACTGTACAGCAGTGCCAGGAGAGGCAGGTTCTGCTCAGCCAGACAGACCAAGCCGCGAAGAAAGGGGTTTCTGCCCTGCGAGCACAAGTGGAGAGCAGCATCACGATCTCAGATGGCTTCTGAGCATTCCCCTACTCTCTATGGCTGATGGCTGTGTTTTGGTTTAGCAGATACCACCAGCAAACTTTGTGCCTGTGGTGTGAGCCTGTCCACAACTCGGGAAGCTCCTGGGAGAAAAAGGTGGAGATTTCCCACGTTCTTGAGCTTATTGGGTTTTTTATCCGGCTCCCTACCACAGGGAAGGCTTTCATTAGCTACAAGCAATTCTTCAGCCCACCAAAGCCTTTTGCCCAGATTTAAAATCATAGAAACATGCTTCTTTCTGTGTGGGGGTGTGTACATGCATGGCTGGATGAATACGGACGTATATACAGTTACAGTTACAGCTCCATACATTTGTACATACAAATATGTATAAGCGTATCGAGAGATGACAACTTAGTTTCATGACTTCTCTTTTGCTACACAAAGACAGGACTTTAAGATGAATATGTACTTAAAAATAAATGAATTGATGTAGTCCTTGAAAGAAAAGGTGGAAGCTGTCTGAAAGAAACTCCAGTGCTTAGTCTTAAGCTGAGACATGAAACAGGAGTCCTAGTGAATGCCTAATAAAAGTAATAATAATAGTAGAAGGGAAATTATTTAGCTACATGGAAATGAAAGCTTGCTGTTATATGTAACTGTTATGACAGCTGTATCCGCAGCATTGCAGAGGTCTCTCCAAGATGCAGAAGTGTCTCTGGAGAGGTTAGTGCCCGCCCTGTCTCTGAGGGTGCAAATGGTCCTAGCCTTGCACACCCCTCTGCTAATTTGCAAATCCTAGAGGATATACTCCCAGTTTTCACCAGCCTCTCTCCTTTCCAAACAGGGCCTGTGGCTCTGTGTGCAAGCTGTTGAACCAAGTTCTGTAAAACAACCTGACACCGGCTGTGTTAGCAGATTTTAAAGGTGTGCTTCTTGGGATAGTCCACTGGAAGTGTAAGCACATCTTTTAATATTTTTTTTTAATTTAAAAAATGCAGCTATCTTATTTCCCCCCACAAAATGCACAAGAATTTTTAGTATTATTATTTATCAAGTCAGTAATCAGTAGAAGACTAAGACTTATGAGCATTCCCACATTTAAGAAACTACTCTGTGCCCCCAAAGGAATGAAGGCCATATCTTGTAACTCTGCTTTCAAAGTACTACCAGACATAACCCATGTAGCTTGGAGGCAGCAGTAGCTGGTGGTACCAAAGTAGAGCTTCTTAGGTCAAATCCAGTGGCAAACCTATAACATGAGCTCAGCCTACAATAATAAACCACCGTGTGCAGGGACACGGCAGAAGGGTTTGTCTACACCAGGAAACTGGGAAGGCAGGGGGAGCTGAACTGAGAATTAGAGGGAATGCTGATGTACTCAAAAATCTAGTTATTTTCTGAACTGCTTTTTATGTGAACCAGCAGAGGCCAGTGGGCCACAGGTGAAAAAACACTGCCCAGCTTACTCTGGAAAGAATTTCCTTTGTAGACAAGCCCTAAGGAAAAGGTGTTTTCAGTTTCTAATAACATCTCTGCAATATCAAACCACTGCACTTCTTCCTTTAACTAAAACTTAGCAGAGCTAACGGCATAACGAAGCATCTCTAAATAACTGCACAATGACGAACGATTACTTGCCTATATGCAAGTGAGGGTTCAGTTAAAAAAGCAATTCTGTTTGAAGGATTTATTTTTTTTTAAGTTGACACACATTCAAATGCCAACTAAAAATCCTGTTAGCTCTTCTAAAAGCAGTCATAGTGTAGTGGAGGAGGACAACAGCCTTTGGTTTCCAAAGTGAGACTGCCCAGTGTTCCCTAGCAGTACGCAGCACCCTGACCTAGTACCCTGATTTAGTTTTACATGAAATATTAAGCTTTTAGCGAATCTGGTGTACTTAAACTCTGCCCATGGTCACCAATGTGCTGTCTGTTTCATTTTCTGAAACTTGGGATAACTAACTTTATGATAGTGATGTTGAGTAGCCATTAATTCTCATTTCTTTCAGCTATTCCTCAACTCCAGCTTATGAGTTCTTCAATAAAAATCTCCCAAAGTTACCTTGGCGACTCATACGTTTGCCAAGCTGACAGATTTATGACAGTTACATATATAAATATTTATATGCTGCGGCAATGCAATTTTTAAAGGCAGATATATACACTCTCACCGAGACTTTCAAACAAGGCAAAATGCACTCGCACAATGTGACATAATCATATACAAGTCAGTGTGTATCAATACTTGCCTGAATACACAGATACGCACGCTAATGATCGTACAAACTTCCTGACATGCATGTAGCCTACTCACAGGCAATACTCACAGACTTTTCAGCAAGTCAGAACATAACATATGTGTAACTGTAATACACATCCACACGTTCTTCAGACACCAGAATAAAACCTCCTACCCCCTGCACATTTGAGGACAAGGCAGCATGGGAACATGCTGCCCAGGGGAACAGGCGTGGTGCTCTATACATGTAGTTTATGTACTCAAATCAGATGTTGACATACATCCACATTCATTATTTTACAAGAAGCTGGATATAGGACATCAAAGAATCTCCTACTCAACAAACCAAAATCCAGATATAGATATAGATATAGATATAGATATAGATATGACCATTCACATACACAGCTATATATCTTGTAATGATTATAGATGAATTATCATTGACAATAATTCTCTTTATTTTTCCCTGTCACACGCTCATGTACACATGCTAATTCCTTCTCTTTAGACCTGACCGAATCTCTTTGTGTTGCATTGCCCTAGGCTGGTGACCAGAGCAAAGCCTTAGCCTATAAATTATGGTGATGAGTTCAGCTGTTTTATTGTCTGGCAGAATAGACGGAGATGATACAAAGTCCAAAGGAAAAAAAAAAAAAAAAAAAAAAAAAAGAGGAGGGGGCTAAATAGAGGGGAGTCATTTATATGTAAATGACACAGCAATTTATAGGAGAAGCCAACGATCTTTTATTTTTGTAAGGCTTGAGTTATCAGCATCCCATTAACCCAAAACACACTCTGAAGGTACCATTTTACTAGCTCCATCTTCCCTTTCTTTGTCTGAAAGTCTAAATATAAAATCTTGCTTTAAAAATAGAACTGAGATGAAGTCTTCCTCCTCCCCTGCGTTTGATGGGGAAATCTCAGTGGCTGTTTAGATTTTGCCTGTACATTAATAAAACATTACAGGGAAGTAGTAGGAGAGAGACCAAAAATCTTTCCTGTGACAACAGAATACCCTTCTGTTCTGTTTCTACTTGAATTCACTGCAGCTTCTTACAATTTCCAAAACTTTGGCTTAGCGTGGAGTGTTCAAGAAAGAGAGAGGTGATATGTAGATGCATTTCTGTAGGGAATGTGTTGTGTCTCCCAGTCCCATGAATGCATTATGGGTGAACTGATGTGACGAAGGATTCAAGAGAGCTTGTCCTTGTATCAGGTCTCATCTTGCCCCATCTGTCATGTCTAGGCACCTGTGGGCAACAGAGCAACAAAAGTTGGCAGGTTCCTAATTCAAATCCCAGCCCTGGAGCTTTTTCCCTGTGTTTATGGCACAATCAAGACGTTGAACAATATCTGTCAGTGTGGGCTCTGATTTTGTGTGCTTTAAAGCGGGACGCTTGAGGTGAAAGGAACAGAACATAAACCACCGAAGAGACTGAAATTCTGAGAAGCAACAGGAATCTGAGCTCAGAGAGAAGTCAGGATGACCAGTAGCTTTACTCTAGAAGACTCAAATTGGGCACCCCAAACTGCAGTCTCTTTGCAGAACAAAACCTGGAAAACTAACTCTCTCGTCTTCCTATCTGCAATCTCAAAAGCAGACTTCTGAAATGCAGTTATCTAGCATACCTTTTGTTCCGTGAGCATGAGCAGTGCTGGTAAAATGTGCTCCACACTACCCTGACTACCGGCAAAGAGCCATGGCAGTCTGACTCAAAGTTCAGTTACCTGGCTAATCCTCAACCTAAGCCCAATCACAAGGAATAAGAGCTAGACAGTGCTGACATGAAATATTTGTGCCTTTCAATTCTTACCTGCAGGTATCTTTCCAAATATTACAGCACTTCCAAACACCACAGGCAAAACTATTGTTGCCAGATAATAAAAACTTTTGTGATATTTTTACCTTGGTTTTTTTTCAGCATCCAGGCCTTCAGGTATGCCAAGTCATCTCCTCGCTCTCTGTCTTCTGAAAGTCTGAGCTTCATTCATCAGTCTTCCAACTTCTTTCCCAGTTCTGCAGCCACAGCTTTCCTTAGGATCTGGTCCAAAACCCTTTAATCCCAAGGAACAGACTCCATATCTGTAGTTTGCACACTCTGTCCAGACATCTTAGTAAGCTCTCCAGCTTTCCTTCCTTATCTGTATGACATTAGGAAGTGTAACACTGTATCTCTTTTTTCATTTTTCCCTTCTCTTTTTTATTAAAGGGAAACCATATTCATCACTTGTCTTTTCCATTACTGCAGTATGAAGCAACACATGTGTGTATATATATGCATATATATGGCCACAGATTTACAGTTCAGCTACTAACTTTCCCTGACTTCACGGCAAAGAACAGTTTTAAAAGTTTAATTCTACTTCAAATTAAATATGAAGCATCAGTAAGGCTACAAGCCTTAGGAAAATGTTCAAATCTAGGAACAGGGCCATGTTTGGATGGTTTGTTGGAAGTCATCGTTAAGAATGTTCGCATCTTAAATCACTTTCTAGGAATTAAAAATGATCATGTACTGTAAGTGCCCATTGTGCTTTTGAGGTTTGGAAATTGAGGAAGTACAATAAATTTGCTGAATGGGGTCTACTGTTTCTTGTCTTGTTTTCTTCAGGATAGTGAATCTTAAAACATAATTGCCGTGTTTGCTGAATCTGTTTGTGTGTGTGTGTATAGCCATTTTGAAGTAGGAACAGAAGTACAGAGAATCCTTTAGGAATTTACTGTAAGTCAGTAATGGATTTTGCTTGTTTTCAGGCCTGGTTTTAAAATGTCTTGTAAAAAAATAATATCCCCAATGCATATTGTGCAGGAATTAATGTGGAACTAGAGCAAAATTACTCTGCCTTTTATGCATTAAAAAATCCCAGTGACACTAGGTTCGAAACATTGCAAAAATGTGTTTCTCCCTCCTTCTCTCTCTCTAATATTTTAGCAACTCAGTATAATTCTTCATTATTGTGTTGTTTGATATATAGGAAAGGGGACCTTGAACATAGATAAGTGCTTCTAGTACAGCTGTAAGATATGTGATCTGCAAAGCATAATATTACATAAGTCTGATAAAGCAGAATGTTTTTAAGCCATTAACAAAAGCAGGTTTTGTGATGAAGTGGGTTTAAGTCAGTGGTGTACCATGAATTTATACTGATTTAGCACTATCATGCATATAAGGAAAAGCCACGGAAAACCTCATCTTTGTAGCCAGTCAAGATTTTTAGCTTTAAAAGCTTTACTTTTTCACCTTTTGCCATGGTATGGTTGCATTATGAAAATAAACTTTCTATATTTACAGAAAACACGTTTATCAAAGGTATGAAACTATATAAAAATCATCTTTGTATTATATAAATATACATGTATCAAGGAAGGGACCCTGATCTAAGCTGGCACTGCTTCACATGGAGCCTGGACCAGATGACCCCCTTCCAACCTAAAAGCCTCTGTGATTTTGCAGCCCTGAAGGTTGGATTGTACTATTTTAGGTACTGCTGCACTGAATTCAGAGATCAGTCCACTACGTCTGAACACAGCCCAAGCTTGCAGTGACCTACCAGGGCACGTCTAGTTGAAGAACTGGGGTTTTGGATTTTTTTTTTTATTTTTTTTTGGAAAATTCTTCCACTCACTAGATGTTATTACTGGTCTTGGTGTCAGGAGAACTAGACTTTATCCTTGCTGTTACTGATTTGCAGTGAGAGTTTGTGGAAGATGCTTCCTTTTCTCTGCCTTACTTTCTCCATCCATAGAAAAGGACCCATCTGAGCCTGGCTTTGAGATGTAGTGAGGAAAAGTGAAGGACATTACTAAACAAGGTCTAGTGAGTACCACTTGAGGTTTACTTTTGCTAGAACAGGACACTGTCAAGACTTGTCAAAATAGGGATCTTGTCACCAACAAGACCCATAGAAGAGGATCCTCCTTCTATATCCGTTGATCTCCTGTTTTCCTCATACAGACATAATTCATTTCCTAGAAATATTATAATTGAGTTAAGTAAACACAGCAGCTGCTTTATGATTCTGTGGGAGATGGTGTTTAGAGTAGGAGGATGACTAGAGGAAACAAAATTAAGTTAAACAGGGAAAAGATTAGACTGAACATCAGGAGAAATGTTTTTCCCATGTTAAGTTTTGATTGGCTATGACTGTGATTTCATAATCCAAGGGAAGTAGTGTGGGGTTCATGGTGTCTTTGAATGACAACATATCAGAAAATATGTTTTTGTTTCTATTTTCTGGCCTTCCAAGTACATTGTGATCTCTTCTGGCTTGAATTACACAGTCTAATTAAAACAAACCCTGATTTAATGGGCTGGATACACAGAACATTTAGGTACACAAATGCTGGTGTAAGCTTTACATGTAGTTGCATTAATTTGCATGTCCAGTTACAAGAGCGCTGTGTAGAAATTGGTTAATTGCACCAATTGAATCGCTGATTGGGCATAACACCCTGCACAATAGTCTGATTTGCATATGCATTGGTGCAGGCTTGCATGTATAGTTATGTGTGTAACTGTACTCATATTTTGTATATATAAGAATATAAGTAAATTACTTTAAAATCTGTCCCGGTAGATCTCTTCCATCTTTACTTTAGATCATTCTCTTTGCTAAGTAATAAAATAGACCATCCCACTCTGATACTAAAATGTGTCAGCTCAGAGGGTGAATATCAATTAAATGAGTAAATAAAATGCTGCCAAAGGTGTATTTTTGTCTTTTACCTAAAAAACTCATTTTTTTTAGGCTACCATAACTAAAATTCTGGATTATTTTAGGGCCCTTTTCTGGCTGTGAAAGACAGCTTGTTCTTCCAGTAGTTCTCTTATTTATTAGCCCCTTTTCACCTAGATTTGTTTATTAAACTATAAGCCTGACTGAACTCCATACAAGGCACACCCATGTTATTCCCACTAAATTCCATAGGATATGGGTTTAATTGAGGTCAAGGCCTCATAGTATTGGGAGCTATCGAACTGATGATATATACCTCAAGACTAGGATCTGGTTTGAGGCAGTTATGTTGTCCAGTAAGCAAGTTACAAACTGCAGGCTCTAAAGGAAGTCAATATTATTTTTCTTGAAGCAGCAAAAACATCTCAGTTTATCTTTGTTTTAATTTTTTTTTTTTTTTTTTCAGGTAGGGCAACTGAGTCTCAAAAGGCAAAGGTGACCTAGAATATTATTAACTAAACTATAGGTCTTGGTTCAGTGGTGAGTTTCTTAGGTCTCCTTGCCCTGTCCTGCCTCCAGACAACAACCAACTAGCCTGTTCGGTCTCTTCTGTTCAGCTCTTTCCTGGCAGCAGAAAGCAATGAGATTTCTGTTGTTCTGTCTCATTCTTTGGCAAACTAAAACATGCTGACCAATAAAAAGGGATGGGAGGAGTTATCCAAAACTTTTAACTTAATACAGTAGGTGTGTAGGATAATCTAACAGAGTATATTGGAGCATTCATCTTTTCATGCTCCTTTTTGATTAGGAGTACAAGAATTTAAGGACAGTCCTGAGGAAAACAGAGTTGAAGCTTTCAGACAAGTGATTCCAAAGGGTTTGGTATTATGCATGGGATTTAGCCTCAGCAAGCAAATTGAAGGCTCTGGATCTTGTTTTTTTTCACTATTCCCACGTTATGAAGAGACACCATAAAGAAGGAGGAGTATAGGATAAAAGCTACCTATCTTTGTGTGTCCAGCTGCTTGGGACTAGGCTGGGGAATGCCTGGACAAGACTAGAGAAGCCTCTCACTGGTGGTAGCTCAGGCTCTACTTCCCCTACCTCCATCAGCAGCTGCATGAAGAAGAGCTGTATGGCCACACCACATTCCTCTTCTTGTCAGAAAGCAGAGGGATTTCTCCAACAGGGACTTCCACCCATTGTAAAGTTATTTCAGGCTAAGGAGAGGATCGATAGGATTGTCAGGAGTTGGACTCGATGGACATACTGCAGTAAAACAAGACTGCAGTCCTTGGGAGCAGAATGATCTCATTTAAGAGACCTGATGCTCTTACGAGGGAAACATTAATCTGCACTTTAAAACACAAAACACTTTGCAGAACAGCTTCCAAGCAATGGCTGTCCCAGAATAGCTAAAAATTGTCAAACTTCAGGTAAATGAAATATCAGCTCCCTCAAGATGGGGGCAGTGAGAAAGTGGAGCATCCTTGAAGGATTAAGCATAAATTGAGTCTCAGGACCTGCAGGTGTAGTCACATTGTTGTAGAAACTCAAGTGTTATTTGAAGGGAATCCATGAGGCAGAAAGTAAGAGAAACTCTGGTGTCTGAGAACAAGACCCAAAGCGAGACAGGCTCCCTTGCCAGTAGTGAAAACAAGTTAGTGTTTGATAAATTGACAAGTGGAAAAAAGGGGGAAGTAGACTGGGGCCCAGACCTTGGCACATATTTAAAGCAAGCAAAGGTCTTTAAATGGAAAGCTGAAATCCATGGGCTGTAGGAAAAAAAAGATAAGCACCGGTATGACCAAAAAAGGAAAGGACATGCCACCATTTTCTTTTAATTGGAGTTGATGTGTCTAAGGCAGAAATCACCATTTCCCACTAAAGTTTGTTATGCTTTCTGTCGTGAAAAACACATCTACTCCAGTACTGGCCCTCTGTCCTATAAAAGGTCAATTCCTGCCATCCAAGCGTGTGTCTTTGAATAATGAATCCCGAGAGCAGCCAAGAAAGAATTCATAGCAAAGCCTACCTAGCTTTCCCAGATGCCAGGCAGCCAAGTTCAGATTTAGTCAAGTGTTTTGATAAACTCAGGTAAAGAAATAAGAAGTGGAAAGCTTCATTATTATTGCTTGTTGTGGCTAGAGGTACAGAGAACAAGTCAGCTAGCAGCATAAAACTGACAGCTTTTCAAATGCCTTCTCAAAAACTAAAGGTAGTTTTCAGGATTTTTTTTGTTCATTCCAATGTTGTCTTCTCTGTTTCCCTGTGTGTTTTGCTATTTCCATTTTGACTGGTGCTGTAGTAATAGGAATGATCATTCTTGAAAGCCAAACCTTCAAATAATGGCAAAGTAATGGAAAGAATATTTCCATCAAGAAAATGAAAAACCGAAATACCTTCATCTCCCAAGATAATGCCATACAGAATGAATGCATCTCTTGATCACACTAAAGTGTTTAATTCATGTAAAATTACAAAGGGATGAAAATGAGCAGCATTCCCTTTGTAGTCAAGACACTTGATGTCATCTTGGTGGTCATTTCTCAGGGAGGCAACTCTGGGCTTATTAATAATGAAACTGAGAACTGGGAGGGAGGGCACTTCTGTATTTTTGTGGGGTATGGTTGGTTTTTTGTTTTTTTTTTTTTTCCACCTCTTAGGAGAAACAACCTAAGTCACTTGGTGTATGGAGTATTCTGGCATCTCGAAACACAGACATCCCTTGAAATAGCCCAATTCCTATCTACTCAAAGAAATTCTTGTCTCAGTCACTTGCTGTAATCAGCAGGATAACTAGCCTACTGCACTCTTCTCTGTCAGGTGATCAGGCTGGATGTTATAACCCTGTCCCTGCTATGGTCCAGGACTCTCCAAGTAGCCTTTACCCACTGCCAGCAGCAGTAGTCATACACATCACTAGAAGTCTGGTTACCTCTGTTGTGGGCTATTCCATGGTATTGGGTTCCTTTCTGAGACAAAGGTGTAGCAATGGTAAAATGTGACTGTCTGAGACACTCCAGACTTATTGAGATCTTGGTCTGTGCTTTTCATGGTTGCACATGGTTCAGAAGGAGGGTTTGAGTTCAGTGTAGGACAGCTCAGCTTGGCACGAGTGGTGTCAAGGTGAGATTTGCATTAGGAGAGATGACAGTATATAGTATGATGTTTAAAGACACAAAAATAAATGGGTAGATGTATTCATTCACTGAAAAGAGGACTCTATAAACATAGTTTGCTTGGAATTTTGACACCTGTTCTTACTTTGCTTTGCTCAAGGAATGTATGTCAGGTCATGACAAGTAATTCAACAAATATAAAATAACATCCAATATATGTTTTAAAGGATGTTCTTGCATCAGGACCAAATACCGTAGACTCAATTCTTCCATTAATGCTATAGTGACCTGAGCAGCAGTGGTCCAGCTCTTAAATTACCGAAGCTTTTTTTCTGAAAGTCTTCAGTGGCTGGCATTCAGCAGACCCCATTGGTAAAGTAGGAAATTGATGGATATGTTTAGAAATAACTCAATTGTTTCAGTGCCTAAGTTGAGTGAACAAGATCCCACACCATCCTGAGACTTCTCCAGAGCTTCATTAGGAAGAAATTGCAGGAGTCCTTGGTCCCATACTCTCCTTTTCCCCCCTGTATTAGACATCTATAAT
>NW_010111748.1:45594-58979 GCF_000699245.1 Pterocles gutturalis
GTGAGATCCATCTGTCCTAACCTCGAAGGCCAAAGCAGAGACATCTAAGTCTGGACTTGTTATGCTAGACTCCCTTTACGGTCAGTGGAGAGAAATAGTCCTCTCCTGAGAATTATTCATCACATCCTGAGATACATATCTCAGATAACTCAACTGTGTTGTTTCCTGGGCTTGCTTGTGTCTTTCCATTGACCACAAACAAAAAGTCCTGTCTGTCCAACTGCACCTGCTTGAGAGGTCCCAAAAAATGCCCTCTTCAGGTACTATATCTCTCTAGGGATTTTAGTCTTCTCCACCAACTACCCATCCCAAACAGTACTAGCATTCATACTTCGAAAAAGCATTTGAGAGAGATAAACTATATATAAGCCAAATCTTATTTAAAAAGTGTCTCACCCACCAACACAGCACTTCTGAGGTGTCTGAGCAGCAGATGTCCTTAGATGGAAGTTCACACTGGATATTTAGGTGAAGATAATTCTAATTTCTGTGTGAGTGTGTATATGAGTGTTTGTAACAGCACATATGACAATGTAGTGTGTATGAGAAGAATAGGTGAACTTTACCATTTCATCCAAGCATTGTATGCTACAGTAAATATCAGAGATAATGATATTGACTTTAAGGTATTGCAGCTTCAAATGTCAGTTCTACTCTAACACTCAGTTGGATTTGATTCACATCTCTTCCTCCCACTTCAAAAGCTGCAAAAGGAGGATGTTGGCAAGAGTGCCTCAACACAGACACATTTTGTCTCTGTTTTCTGCCTCCTCTTTCGATAATTTTTGTATTGCAGATTTTTGGCCAGGGCTGAAGAACTAACTCAACAGCCTTTATCCCATGCTTCCCATGCTTTAATTCAGACTGTAAATAAGTATGCTTCAGGCTCAGGAGTAAATCAAATGGATGAAATACCAGCAGCCTCAAAAGGGAGTTCTCTTGCCAAAGGTTCTGCAGCTGAATCAAAAGGTCAAGGAAGTATTAGTGGCAGTTTCAACAGAAATGAAACCAGCCCCAAAAACCGAAGAGCTCATAAGGATAACATTTAAACAGCACTTCCTAGCCCTTTACAGACATTAACTCAGTAAACCTCATTGCACCCTGGTGATATAAGGAGATGTATGATGGTGGTATTGATACTGAAGTCTATCTGCATCCTATAACTGAATTGAAATAATCTATTTTAGATCCTCAGAAATTGCAAAAATATAGTCTTAAAACTCAAAGTGGGCAGGAAACAGATTTTTCATTCAGTAAGATATTTGCTTCTTTCTGAGTCTACATACAAGAAGTTTATGAACTGCGAAGTTCGGGGGGATGGGGGGGAGAGGGGTGGAGAGGCAGCACAGAAAAGGCAAACTACTTGATTTTGTCCAGGTATTTTGCTTTGATACTCCCAAAATGCTGCATGGTTTTTTTTCAGATATTTGGTTTTATTTTATCTTTTAGAAGAGTGTTGCAGTATGTCATTCACCATGCAGGATAAGGCAAAGTTACTAAGAAGCCCAAATCCATGTGGGTCACTTTTCCTAAGATCCCACAAGGAAACAGTAACAGAGAACTCCCTCAGTTATGGTTTTAAGATTACGAGATGGATTTGGTCACTTTAGTGTAAATCCTTTTCTTTCAGCTTTTCCTTCTAACGCACTTACCTTTCCACTATATGGTAAAGCTTATCTGCTTTCTCTTAACTATCCTTTGTGTTTATTGACAGAGGAAAGTACCTAGATAACTGTGATTTTCTGAACAGGAAGAATGACCTTAACCGGTGGAGGCAGAGGCATCTCCTCTGTATGTCAAAGATGAAGTTGCTGGAAGGTTGTGTTTTTCTTAAAGGATGATTAACAGGACAAGAAATAAATACAAACTTGAAGGGGAAAGGTGCCAATGACGGAAGGAATTATTTAAGATGGTCCATGGGGATATAACTAAGAGTAATGGGATACAATTAAGTGAAGAAAAACTCACAATAAATATCAGGAATAAAACAGTTACTGGCAGTGAGGTATATCAAGCCATGGTGTCCCAAAGGAAGGGGTGGAGACTCACAGGCACATTGAGCAAAACAGAAGAACGTATGCAGGAAAGAACATTCAGGCACTGGCAAGGGAGATGGCTGGATGACCTACAAAAACAGGTCTTTTTCTCTTTCTTACTTTTGGTCCTGGCAATTACCATCCTATAAATCTAACTTCTCTCCCCATTAAAATAATGGAAGGTAAAGACAGAGAAAATACTGTGGAACTTCTAGAGGACAATGGGATCGTGAGCTGTGAGCAAGAGGGGCTTGAGAATTATTAACATCTGAGTGTAAAGGGAAAACAGAGGGAAGGTTGTGTGATAAGATTTTAGTAACAGGTTTGATACAGTTCATCTGAAAATCTTGAACCCAAAAGGCCATTAAAAATGCCTAAGACACTGTCACATCCTTGTGAGGACTCTCTGTGAAAGAAGGTGACGATAAACAGCAGAATTCCTAATGATAGAGAGTGGTCTGAAACTATATTTTAGTGCCTTTTCCCTTGTCATGTCTTCATTCCTGATGCAGAAAAGAACCAGCATGATAATGATGTTTCTGACTAACAGGAAGTTAATCTTAGTCCTAAATGCCTGTCATGGTAAAGAATGGTTTCAAGGGATGTACCCAGATTTGCATTTGTTTGAAGGAATGGTATTTCAAAATTGTTCATTTTCAGTCTTGTTACACTTTCGATTGTTCTAGACAGTGCTAGTCATAGCTGGTTGTAATATACTACTGTAATTTAGAGGAACATAGTTTTTCATACTATACTGTCCCCTTTATTTTTTTTATTTAAAAAAAAAATGAAGCACAAAGAGGTCATTTCATTTGAATATACTGTGGCTGATATAACTGGGAACAGACAGTCTGACTTTCAAGGCTCTAAAGGACCTTCACGATCCCCTTATATCACTACAGCGGTGCTCACTGGTCAGTGTGTAAATGAAGTCAGGGTGGGATTTCTCTAACTGATCTTTGTTAATCTCTACCCTCTACCCAGACTATCTCTCCATGTGGATCACATGTGGAATTTTCAGTTTCTCTCCTTTAGCTATATAATAAAACTAGAAAACTGGTTCCAATGTAGATATAGATGAATGGGGACAGGTGTGTTGAGTCTCAGTCTTGTAACCAAGTTCTGTGCACCAGCTTCTTGATCTTGTAGTCCTTGCAGAACATTATCTGCAACCTCCAAAGAATGTTTTTAGATGTCCAGTATTGCTGTAGTGTATTTTCTCTTTGAAGCACATGTATTTTTGAACATTTCCATTATGCCACCGTATCATTATATTTTCCCATAGCTTCCTACAAGCACAAGTCCCGCTTTTTAGGCAAATTCCTGTGGACTAAAGGAGGTTTTACAGTTAATTCTTAGGCTTTTTATCTGACCTTTCCCCATCTCCTCTCACCTTCATGACCCAAAGTAATTATGCTGTCTGATAGATGACTACATCAGCCCATGCCAGCAACAGCAGGAGCAACCTTGTGAGACCCCTACTCCTGTGAAGAGCCTTCATCCTTCCAAAGGTCATCTTCAGATCACAAACTCCTTAGAGAAGGACCTGGTCTTCCCACATACTTACTCAGTGTTTTACCCATTGGTTTCTCATCGTGGCTGGAGCCTGAAGGTATCTTGTGCCCCAGGGGCAGCTGAAGCATCACTGAGGAGCAAAACTGCCTTTCTACACTTTTGCCGTGACTCCTGCTCCTGATTCAACATGGAGCATGCAGTGCAATGCAGGCTCCACCAACCCAAGTGGAGGGGGAAGCAGGGACCATGTCTTAATCTGAGCAGACATGCCTTGCTGTATTGTGCTGCACTCCAGTACTAGCCATTTCCCAACCTTGGTGGTCTGTGCTGGATTCAATCTGAAAGGTCAGCTGGAGAGGGGAGGCTAGGCAGCCACAGAGACCCGACGTGTTGGAACACTATGTTTAATTACACACAAATTTACTGCAACATGTCAGGAGGGAGGCAAGGAGCTTGTCCCATGGAAAGGTCAGGCATTGTGTGGTGGCTTTACCTAAATTACACTAGGAGGAATGGAAGTGAGACCCTGACCTTGTATAATGAATATACAGCCAGACCCCAGCGGGCACAGTGCACTCGTGTGTTCGGTTCATCTTAACTTTAATTCCTTCTCTTGCTTCTCTAGACAAAACATAAGTAATTTTTTTCCACGCTTACTGAAATGCCCTAGGTTTTGCTGTTCTCAATAAGTGATTATATTTCAGGCTACAGAACACTACACAGATTAGGATGCTAAAAAAGAACAGGGCAGGTTTTGGCCACACAAAGCAATCTCTCTATGTATATGAAATGGTCTTCTGAAAGAAGACAGGAACCCAAATCCAGAGAAGAGCTTAAACAGTCAGGATGCAGAATTTCTTCTTTCAGGGTAATTTGATGGGGTTTGTCTCTCTTTGAATTTTATAATCTCCAACCTTAGTATCTGAAGATCTCCCACAGTGGTTTTCTTCATCTTTTTCTTGATATGATAGTCCAAACAAGGAATGAATTTTCTGTTTTTACTTATGCATTTGTTTAGTCTGGTTTGGGTTTTGCTTTTTCAGTTGTTTTTGTTTTGTTTTGTTTTGTTTTGGTGGAGAAGGTGGAATGAAGGAGAGAGGACAGTTGCTTTGACTGTTACTATTTATCTGTACTTCAGTTAGAACTAGTGGTCACCACCAAGATGAAGATGCCACTGTGCCAAGTGCTGTCCATGCACTCATTCAAGTACAGTACCCACTGCAAAGACTGTCCAATTGCAAGTAAAACTAACAAGGATTAAGACAAGGAATAAAAGTAGAGTCTAGGAGAAATGAAATTAATTTCCCAAGATTGCAGCTGATTATTGACAAACTGGACAGGAACTTCATTCTCCTGATTTCCAGTCTAGTTCTGAGTTTAGTTCCAGTCTTGATGTGGACATCAAAGACAAGATAATGATGTGAATGCTTATCTGGGGAAGGTGCCAATTGGAAATTCTTGTAGGTTACTCACAGTGGTTAGGTTGCAGATTACATTAATAGCTTGACATGACTTAACTGCTTCTGTAACTAACTAAATCTGATGGAGCCTATAGATTTCCTTTTCCTTAGAATGGAAAATCATAGACTGATCTCATTTTATTCAAAGCAGTTGTTCTACTACTGCCTTAAGCAATGACTTTCGTATTATTATGTGGCAGCTTGGCATCCTGGGATATTCTTTTAGTTTCCTAATCTGAGAAACAAAGAAAAGAGAGCAGTGGTGACACTTACTAGCACCATATTTCCTACCACCATATTGGTATTTACTGTGCAAGAAAAGTAAGTGACCCATCACTTATAAATGAAAGTATTCACGACCAGTAAGGAATTTATTTCTCTGTGTTTGACACTACTCACTCCATGAACAAATGCAAATATAACTCATTTCATCAATCTCTTTCCTGATTAACTGTAAGAATTTGTGTAACTCCATAAAGACAAGTGATGGCATGAGAAGGAAAAATTGCACAAGAAGTTCAGAGTGAATTACAGAGTAAGAAAAAAATAAGACAAATAGTAATAAATAAATGAATAGAATCCAATAATTGGGGACTGTGTATCCATAGAAAGTTCTCCTTAAGCACCACCATACAGGCCAGGAACTATCAAAGTTAAGACTCAAAGCTTTTTGATTGCTTTGAAATAACAGCAAATTAAGCACCATATTTTGGGGGAACAGTACTGCATTAACTGAAGGGTTGACTACACGACTTCATAAGGTGGATCTATTTCTTTTTCTTGAGATTCCCTTCCAATATTACTTCTTTCAAGAAGGAAATCAGCAGAAGTAGTCCTGGTATCTTCTTACCTGGCTTAGGTCACAAGTTGAGTTAGTGTCAATCTGAATCCATCACCCCCTGCAAGGCTACCTGGGAAGTAAGACAGTCTGTCATGTACCTGTGCAGCGATGGCAAGAACTGCATGAGAGGAATGTCAGCCCCAACTCCAGCTTGCAACAGCTAGGGGTAAATATGGCAAAGCCTTCTAGCTCTTTTTGGGGGCTGACACATCTGGAAAAAAATGGCAGGAAGAGATCACAGGTTCCTTATACTATTTAAAAGCTAGACTCTGAAGGTTAAAAAAAAAACAAAACAAAACAAAACCAAAAAAACCTCCAAACCTATCAAACAATGTAAAGCACAGAAATAACAAAACCTAGAGTGCACAGATACGCACACAAAGTATTCCTCCAGCACAGAGAGTTAAAACTGAATTTAATATTGAGAATTTTTTTTTTTGCCTTTTAAACCGAAACCTCCAATAATTGCCTAGTGTTCATAGGAATGTAAATTACTCTTTTTGGTCTCTATGTGGGGAGCAAGGAGATGAATGGGAGTCTAAATTGGTTTTGCTTCCTGTTCCCTGTAGTGGATGCAGGATTAGTCCACTGTGCCTCTTTGCCCTTCCATTTCCTTGAAGACATGGGGAAACCTTAATTTTGCCAGGAGTTACTTACTCATTAAAATGAATCAAACAAGCCAGATTGTAGCAGGCATTTGAAAACCTGCTATCTGTCAAGAATTTTAAATTTAAAATTAACATTGAGTCCTCCTTTAAGACAAAAACCTTGACCTTAAGTTGCATAGTGATTGGCAAGCACTCCCCATCCCCTGACTCGATTAACATTTAAATGCCATTTTGTGTGAATATGAGTGGCGCCTTTGGAACAAACAAATTACTAATGTCTTCCTGCAGGAATGGAGCATCAGAAGTGCCTTATTAATTTGATGTCTAATTGAAAATCTCTTCCTTATTCCAGAGAGGTCTACAGGGCCTAGGGAAAGTAGGCAAGGGGTACCTCTTGGCTGCTACAGGTGATATATCCCCATTAGCCTATTCTTCTTTTATTAGTGTTTCTAGGTATAATCTGCAGTGGGAGAAAGAGGAACACACGGGAAAACTTGTCTTAGATGAGCAAACATGTATGTTTTGTGTTTGATTCTTGTAGGAATGAGCAATAAGGAACAATTTATGACCATTAAGCTTTACAGCCTTTAGTACAGTACACAACTACCATAACAATGAATAAACGGAGCTATTCAGGTCTTTCATGCAAATTAACAGAACAGGTCAAAACTGGAAGCAGAACTCAGAAGTTCTGATTGAGGAGCTGGTGTGTTGATGGTTTAGGAGATTAAAATTTTGCAGCCATAACCACTATCCATACAACTTGTTCAGCTCACCCCAAGTAGTGTTTTCTGGACCTCACACATCTCTCTGTAGCTCATGCAGGTTATAGGCTATATGACCACCCTGTTGTTGAGTACACATTAGAGTTCCCCCCACTCTACATGACCTACAGAGAACAGTAACACACTGGATTATGATCCAAAGTTTGCAGGTTGGCCTTTCAGTGCTTTGTGTTTCAAGAAGATATCTGAGGGCCTGTGCACTTGGCAGGGGAGAGGATAAAAGAGAATGCTTCACCAGCCAGCACATTTATCTGCCAGCACTAATTGTGCAAATGGGTAGAAATTTGTAAGATGCAAAGGTGCTGCTCAGAGAACGGCAGAATTTGCTACTGTATCAAATAAATAAATATGCATATGCAAATTACAAATGGGCTACTTTTTCTTTTTTTTTTTCCTGGGATAATGCCCACCATCTCCTTCAAATTATGTCAATTTGACATTGTAAATTTGTGAGATACACTCAGGAATCCTGATACACCAAACCTGGCGCTCATTCTGTTTGGAGTGTTTTTCCCCCCGTCTCGTTAACTCTGTCAGTTAATTGTTGTTCAGACACTTCACCATATTCTATATTTAAATTTTGAATAAGAAAAGATGAGATTTTATTTAATTACTCCCTTGTCCCACCTTTTCTTACTAGAACTCCCATTACAGTCTGTCTATACAGACATGCTGCACATCATCTGTAGCTGCAGAGATTTTTAGTTATACACATTTGAGCTAATCAGCATGGGCTTCTGTTATGGTCAGTAGAGAGAAGTACACTCTTTTATGATGTGGTTCCTCTCATCCTAATGTTGAAATCTAAAATCAGTCAAATGAATGGTGTCTCAAAAGCAACCCATTCCCTTTTTTGATTACAGAGAAAATCAAAAGCGACTAGCTCAAATAGAGTCATCTATGTACAGTGCTGGATAGACTTAAACTCTCTCTGGCCTTCTGGAGGAGAAATGTCTTAGAGGCACCAACACCAAACTATTATCTCCTACTCCTCAGCAGGACTCCATAGCTCACTGCAGCACTGTGATATCTGTGGTGTTAAAGGTTCCTGTCTGCATACGAAAAACCATAAAGACGAGTCCTAGGTACTCCCCTGGCTTCAGCTTTACCAAGAGGGGAGGGAGATGTTCTGTTTGAGTGTGCCCTCCTCTTGGAAATACGTACGTCAGACTGTGTCATGACACTGTAATTATATTTTAGTGTTTAACCCCCCCACCCCTGCCAGGTCAAGGAGGCTTGCTCCAAAGAGTGTTTAATCTACAGCTATCTTCTTCATACCTTTAAGTAGTAGCTTGATGGAAAGCTCCACCTTACCTGAGTGTTATACAAAAGACTTAGAGGGAATATGTTCTTTCAAGATTTCTAGCTCTGTCAGGCTGAAACATATCTTTTTGTACACAGTAAGCACCACAACTTTACAGATGTTCGGTCTTTCAAGCTGTCTCAGATTTTTGTCCATGTTGAAAAAGAAAAAAAAAAAAGAAAAAAAAGCATGAACTGTACATGCGTCGATCTGTGTCCAGCTGCACCGTGTGATGTTAAAGTGCAATAGGAGTTCATCTGCCTGACTTCAGCATATGTCACTTACTTTTAAGTGCTGGAGAAAATACTAGTATCTGAGCACTTTGGGGGTTGACCTGTCAGCAGTTTTACTGTTTTCTTGAAATTGTGGGTTTGGTTTTCTCACACAGAGGTGATAAATTAGTGTACAGAGTGCAGGTGACCTGGTCAAATGTGTGTGGTTAATGCAGTTAATCACCTGTTCTGCTCTTCATCATGTGGTTGTGTAATTTGTAAGATCACAGCTGTAAATCTATTGGCAAACATGCATGGCATTGGTGCTGAAGACCCACTAAATGTGGGTGACAGAAACCTAAAAAAGGTGTTCCTATAAAGTTGGCTTTTTATAAGCTCATTATATGTTATGTATATTTTCATGGTAAGGGATGTTGACTTAACCTTTTAAGTAAAATATAAACATAAAGGGATTCCTTTGTCTCTAAACAGGAATAAAGGGGGAGTTGGGTGGAGAGGCTCATCACGAGTAAAAGTCCAGTAACATAGCTGTGGACAACCACATTCAGGAGACATCAGCAATCTCAACATTCCTGAATAAAGAGCTGGGAGGACAGATTAGATGATGTAGAATGCAATTTTGCCAATTGTTTTCTGCTATGTATTTCCTCTTGATCTGTCTGATTGAGTATTCAAGATCCCAAATAAAAGGGCTTTCTTTATTTCCCATGGTGGTTACAACCTAATATACTTTTCACTTAAGAAAATTGTCTTTTGTATTCATCTATGTCTTTCATTTTTTCTTTCTATATTTGCATATAACTCTATCAGCAGATGTTCTCTTCAAAAGTGATGGCATTTTGGAAACTGGGGCAGCATTTTCCTCCTGCAGCATGGTCAGCCAATAGTAAAAAGCTCTTGAACTGGCTTCCTTTAAGATTTTATCTTTCATCAGTTTCCAAAGGAAATTGAGAGTAGTCCAGAAGTCTGAGTGCGAAGTATCTTTATGGACTTGGGTGGTGTGACTTCATCTGTCTGTGGAATAGCCCATTTTGAAGGATTGCTAGTATATGGGAAAGAGCACAGGAAAATGCAAAGCGAATCAGAAAACAGTATATACTCTTTTTTCATTCACTTTTCAATAAAAATATATTTTTGCCACACACAAAAAAGAATTGTAATGATATTAAGGATTCCTTTTTACAAAAGAAAAGAGAAAGAATGAACTCACAATGAATTCTTTAAAATTGAAAAATTTCCAAAAAATCTGTAAGTGATACTTAATTTAATTTTTTACAAAAAATTCTTGTACAAAGAAAAACCTGAAGGTTTGCTTCAAAATAAATAAACTCACCACAGTTTCTATCACTTCTATTAGCATGCTGGTTGTTCTCAGAAACAGCACAAATTGTTTAGGTTTTCATAGAAAATGAAAATAAAAAAGTAGTGGAGTGTGCTATGAAGCAGAGGGCAGAAGTCTGGGTGTGTGCATATCTGCAGTGGGAAGAGGCAGAAAGATCAGGGAGGTGTTTTGAAATGAGTTTGCTTTTATTCAATCACTTGCCCAGCATCTTTCTTAGTGCTTCAGAAAGCTTTCAATAAAAAACAAATAAAATGCATAATAAAATATGGACTCACAACAAAAATTCAAATGACCATCCCAATACAAGCCCATAATAAAGGATTCAGATAGTGAGACACCCACAAAATACATTTTCAAGAGGCTTTTAAACTGATTAAGGAAGTTGACTTCATGTATATTGATAGTGGAAAGTACATTTTCCTACAAAGACCCGGCAGGCGAAGAACAGCATACTGAGGATAACCCAGACTGCAGTTTTGTGAGGCTATAAAACCAGCCTCCCAACAGATTGTTCTTAGGAGTAGACTGTCATTAAATCTTAAAAAAAGATTTAGGTATGTGTTCTTTTTCTTTCTTCCTCCTCTATTTTAATTCCAAAAAGTTTTACAATCCTTGGTGTAATAGCTCATCTACCTGCAAAATAAAACAGACCTGCAAAATAAAATAGAATTTATTCTATAAGCCATGCATGTGTGAACCTGGAATTCCTCTGACTTTGTGTCTGATGATGTCTAAAAAAGGTGTATGCAGTGGCTGAATCTTTGCTTGTAGCCCAGATACTCCTGATGACTCTCACTGTTGTGGATTCTCTGGTGTCTAACAAGACCAAGCTACTAACATAACCCTTCCCCTCAGTGACAGTCCTAACTTGTGTTTTGTTGTTTGAGGGGTTTTTTTTTTTTTTAATCCTGATGGACGTTCAGCTGAACCACGCAATAATGTAATCAGGAAAGAGTCATAGACTAACAGACACACAATTTGATCACATCAGCTTCATTTCTTTAGAAACCCAAACTCTACTTACTAAAAAAAAGGACCTTAGCACTCATTTCAGACTACAGTTTTGTCTAAGAAACAAAGATTTTATTCCATCTTGGCTTTAAATCTGCCTTATGTTTTAGGGAAGATTGATTAGACATTTTAAGACCCTTTAAAATGAAAATGTTACATTTTTAATGAAGAATAAGGATAACATTAGAGTATTTCTTGATACTGTTATCAAAACCATCACAATACCACTGAACATAATATAGTCATGCCACTAGTATGAAAGTATTACTTGTATACACAGATAGGGAGGGATTAGGTAAGCTCTCGGTCTCTGTTTTTATCACCCATGTTAAATTCTTGCTCCCATCCCAGGTGATCTTGCTATTGTGACAAATGTAGGCTCCATATTACTAAAAAATGAGATTTTTGGCAATCACATGGCTATAGAATAAGGTGGGGTTGACTTCATTTCCTTGTTTTTCATGGATCCACCATGCAGGATGGATATGGGAATGTAGTGAAGGTTGCTGACTGTACAGATGCTACATCTCAGGAATCCCCTGAACTGAAAATTATTGGTGTTTAGAAGAGTATTCAGGGTAAATATAATCTTTGTAACCTACATTTGCCCTAAAAACCAAGTATTGGGGAGGGCTGATGAGAGGAACCTTAGCTGGATGGACCTACTCTCTGATCTGGTAGAGCTGCTCTTATTCCTTAAAAATATCTAATAACATTTAGTATCATGAGTCTCCTGTGATAGGAGAATGGCATCCATCAACACAGGCAGTGAGCTGAAGGGAAACGTTGCAGTGCTTCATGCCAAACATATACAAGCAGTAGAGTTGCGTGCAGTGGGTACGTCCAGGATTGCTGAATGCCCCAAAATAGATGGCCCCAGTCCTCTAATCCAACATGTCTACAATAATGTGTTAGAAATGAATGCATGCTGGAGATGTGACAGCTTTTGAAAACCTTTTATTTACTGGCTTTTGTTTATTCAGTGGGAGAGTGTTTTTTTGATATGTGATGTAGCAAGGTCCAGCTCTTATCTAATCACACTATAGCACACAGCAACACACTTGCACCCCAAAGCACTCACAATATGAAGTAAGAAGGCACAGAGTGGAGAATTTAGGCACAGGAAGATAAAGTGGCTTGCCCACAGGCATCCCAGAAGTCTGTGTAGAGCCATGGACTAACCCCTTATTTCTGGCCCTACCTCTTGCTTCAGTCCATCACTTGCTTTGTTTTCTTGTTTTTATCTGGCCCTTCTCTCCCTGAGGGCAGAGAAATTTCCCAAGTCACTGGATCATTTTGTCAAGGGAGATAGATAACTTTCCAGTTCCTCTTTCTCCCCACCTTCTTCCCCCCATTAGCCAATCCAATTATAGAAAATCAAATATCTTGCTAGAGCCAGCCAAATTCAATTACACAGGTACTTCTGGGTAAATTTTGGCAGTGAATAGTTTGCTGGCTTTACCCAGACTTCTCTCTTTAATAAAATGCTCCCAGTTAGTCAATAAATCTTGTTATAAAATAAAACAAAAACCCACATATACATGCAAGCATAGATAAGCAGAGACATATTCTTCAGACACTTTCTGAGTATAGATTTTTAAGCTGTCTCCCAGGACCTCTATGCTACTTTAGATTTGAACTGTTAAATCCTGCCCACCTCCTCATGAGTTCTTCCTGCCTTTCAAAGCTTGGACTCAGTAGGCAAATACTAAAATTGCATCTGCTCAAAATATGTTCCCCTTTCATTTGGAAAAATATAACATTTCATGCATAAGTACATTTTAAAAACATAGTATTTAATCTGAAAGCTACAATTTTTATTAAAGAATATCAGAGCAACACCTGGTGGGAGATGGAATGACTCATACTCTCATTTACTTCTGTAGCTCAATTCTGTCTTTAGGTTGTATCTCTCATCTCCTCTGCTTTAAGAGGAGCAGTTCATCACCAGACATGAAGTCTCTCTGAGGATCACTGCCCACCGAGAAGAAAGGAAACAGCTGGCAGTTGCCCACCAGCTCATGGGACCACATGAAAACAGACTTTTATTGCAATTTTTGGGTCTTCTGTAAAAACTCTGGGATGAAAAACCAAACTAATATTTTCCTTACGAGTCAAATTTTGGTTTGTAAGATTTTACAGATGCCCAAATTACTGACTGGACAATTAAAGGATATACCACAATAACAGAGTAAACCAACCAAAAGTGTAGTGCCTCAAAGGTCGTAGTGAACAGAGTTAAGTCCAGGTG
>NW_010111749.1:0-21674 GCF_000699245.1 Pterocles gutturalis
ATAATAACGCCAAAGTGCTAAAGCAAAACATGACGCTGAACTTGTCCGACCCATCCAGCAACCTGAAGCCGCACCTGAGGAACAAGAACGCCGACATCCTCACCTCCCCCGATGTGGGACTCCTGAAACTGGCCTCTCCTGAACTGGAGCGGCTCATCATCCAGTCCAGCAATGGGTTAATCACTACCACGCCGACCCCGACACAGTTCCTCTGCCCCAAAAATGTTACCGACGAGCAAGAGGGGTTCGCGGAAGGCTTTGTGAGAGCCCTGGCGGAACTGCACAACCAGAACACCATGCCCAGCGTCACCTCTGCCGCGCAACCTGTTAACAGCGGCATGGCACCTGTGTCCTCTATGGCCGGCAACAGTAGTTTCAACACGAATTTGCACAGCGAGCCCCCGGTGTATGCCAACCTCAGCAACTTCAACCCCAACGCGCTCAACTCTGCACCTAACTACAACGCAAACAGCATGGGCTATGCACCTCAGCATCACATAAACCCCCAGATGCCGGTGCAGCATCCCAGGCTTCAGGCTTTGAAAGAAGAGCCTCAGACTGTACCTGAAATGCCAGGGGAAACTCCTCCCCTGTCCCCTATTGACATGGAGTCACAGGAGAGAATCAAAGCCGAGAGAAAACGCATGAGAAACAGAATTGCGGCATCCAAATGCCGGAAAAGGAAGTTGGAAAGGATTGCCAGGTTGGAAGAAAAAGTGAAAACTTTGAAAGCCCAGAACTCAGAGCTGGCATCCACTGCCAACATGCTCAGAGAACAGGTTGCACAGCTTAAGCAGAAGGTCATGAACCATGTCAACAGCGGGTGCCAGCTAATGCTAACACAACAGTTGCAAACGTTTTGAAGAGACTGTCTTACATGAGAACTGTGATACTGTGGTATAACTACAACAAAAAACCAAAAGTGGCAGATGCATAAAGCTAATGGGAAAAGCTGAAAGGCTGAGTCCTGCCTGTGCTCTGCAAAGCGCATGTGTGGAAAGACTGGCAAGCCTTCAGCTTGAGTTAGTAGTGAAGTGGCCAGCACCGCTCCGAGAAGTGCTGTTCCTGCTCAGATGAGATGTCAGATCTTCGTTTAACATTGACCAAGACCTGCATGGACCTAACATTCGATGATCATTCAGTATTAAAGGTTAAACTGCAATAGAAACTGTAGATTGCTTTCTGTAGTATTCCTTAAGAAAAAAAGTGGGTGGGAGGTTTGTGGGAGGCTGATAAACAAAAAGAACTATTCTGCCTGCCTTCAAGTAAATTGTGTATGTACATATCTTTTTTTATTTTATTTTATGAAAGTTGATTAATGTCAATAAACTACTTCATGACTTTGTAAGTTATTTTTATGTTGTTTATTTGGGCACTGCCCAGTATTGTTTGTAAATAAGAGGCTTTTTTTTTTTTAGTACTCTGAGTTTACCATTTGTAATAAAGTATAATTTTTTTATGTTTCTGTTTCTGGAAAAAGTCTAGAAGGTTCTATTATATTTAAGAAAAATAAAATAATTACAATGCATTTCCCCCTCACACTTCTTTTTTGCTAGTACCTGAGATGGGAAAATGCCTTTTATGCTGAACTCTGAAGGGCAGGGATTATGTTAAACTTACTCTGTAAGTACAGGCATGTCCTGGAGAATGTGTGAGAAGGAGAGAAGCTAGATCCTGATTGCTAAACTAACACAACTTTTTGAGTTGTCCTGAAGTTGTAGTTCTCAATCGTAACCTGACTAGCTTGCCTGCCCTATTCTAGTGGCCCAGTTTAGAAAGTTACCTTTAAACAGGTTGTGGAGGGGTAGAAAGCCAGTGTATGAAATTGCACCATAATTGGAGCAACTGGCTACTTGATCTGACATGCTTTTATTAAATTAATGCCCTCAAGAAGATAAGGCAAGTGCTTGTGTTTAAAAGAGGGAAAAAAAAAAAAAAAAGCTGTAGACTTCAAAAATAGAAACATTCACCTTTATTCCTATGCTCCTTCCTGGGTAGGAGGTGAGCCTTGTTTGTTAGTAGTTATGACAAGGCTGCTGTCAACAGTAAAATAATTTTATAACCCTTTCCCTAACTTGAAATCCTTTCCCTTTTGGGTGTCGCTGTGGGTTCTAAACTTTTCAGCAACAGAAAAGCTGGGAAAACTAACCTAGTGGGAAATGAAAAGAGCTAACTTGATGAAAATCAGCAACTCCTGTTGTTTGTTTTCAGCAACTTGCTGAAAATTGCAACTTCTCTGGCATTTCCCATGGATTTTTTTATCACATAATCCTGGGGTTTAGTACTATGGCAATATAAATCTATACCTTAGGAGCATGCTTCTTAATGCATCAGTGGAAACAACTATTATACCAGGATTTTCAGCACTGTACCCAACTCGTAGTTTAATAAGCATATATTTGAAGGGAGACCAGATGTTTTCCTGCTTGCTGTTTAAAGCCAAAGAGCTAAGAGGAAATAGATGCTATCGAAAGAGCCAGAAAATATTACAAATTAATTATTAGTGAATGCTAACCTTTTCGAGTAGGAAGTATTTAAAAATGTCTCTTTTTCCTTAAGAATAAGCATAATTTTAATTGAAGTGACAGTCTTATTTAAGGTCACTTCACAAGCTGACTGGATAATTGTACCTTTACTGTTATCGAAATGATACCCTGAAACTTGCAACTAATGTGGGTGAGTTCCTTACAGGAAGCACGGAAGTATCTTTCCTCTTAACTTTTTTCCCCCCATATTACATGCATATTATCATATGAGGGGTTGTGTTAATGTTTAAAATATTATAATATGGTAATTCCTTCCACATCGTAATTCAAGTGTCAAGGTAGGCACTGTTTAGATGGTGTTTGCTGCTGTCAGAGGAATACAATTGTAACAACACCAACCAAACAAAGGGTTACTAGGAGGATACTGTATTTTGCCAAGAGTACATTTTGCTGATGTCAGCAACCCGGAAGGTAAGTTGATTTTGACCATATGTAGGAATAGACAGCAGAGGGATAATACACAGCACTGCTGGGTGTGGTTTTACAGGGATTTAGCAAGTGCCAACTAGCAAAATAAGCAGGGCAAGGAGATTAATTACCTGCAAAGGTGCATGTTTAACTCCCAACAATGCTGGGTTATGGAATAGATGTTACTAGCAAGCATTTTGCTTAATCACCTAATTACGTAAAAAATAAATACATTATATAAAATACTATGTTAATTAAATACAGCTGAGTGACAGTCTGCTCCACCCTATCCTCATACGCACACACAGACATTCAGCATTGCAGTTATGTGTTTTCTCTCTCAAGTACAACATTCTGTAGCATAGACAAAAATGTTACTGAGCAATAGCACTGCTCCTTCAGTGGACTTTCTCTGACAGGTTGGTTTCTGTGACATGAGTTACCTGACTTGCTCCAGTTCTGGAGCCACTGGTGTCCAGTCAGAAAATCTACCGTCAAGCAAGGTGGATTTTAGTACCAGTTATGCAGGTTCACAAGGAGAAGAGAGGTGACTTGGATGAACCCTTTCTTTAGTCCCGCATCTCGTTTGAGGATTGGGCCTAAAACAGCGCAAAGCAAGTTTAGATTCCCTCCACCTCCATCTGTTTTGTAAACAGTGTGGTGGGCTATGAGCCTGTTGCTATCTAGTTCACTTCAGCACAGATTAAAATTCATCACTCAGTATATTACTAGATCACTTCGTGATCAATATGCACAACTGTAATGAATATGTGCACACATTTGTACGTGGTGAAATGCAAAGTTTTAACACTTAACTGCCGAGATTAAAATTGCCTAATGCATTATCTGCCTTACTTCTGTAAGGAATAGTCAGTTCTCTCTGAGATTCAGAGAGAAACTCTCTTTTTGTTGCCCCAGCTGTACTCACAGGGGAATATTTTGCAAATAACAGCATTGTGAACATGTATTTTGTTTGGCTGTGAGTGTTGTCAATGGATTCAGGAAGTGAAGTCAGAAAAAGGCAGGGTTTCAAACAGGGCAGGCTACACAGAAATGCCTAGGCAAAGAGCCTCTAATCAGAACAACGTGTTTGGGAGACAGAAATATTAATTAGAATTTGGATCTGTACTAAAACCAACAAAACCCTCACACTTCTATCCCATGAACAGAAGTGAGCTACAAGGGGGGTTTGACCATGATTAATCACTGAATAATTTTAAATCCAAAGTACTTGTCATTACAGAAATAACAGTAACAATCTTATTCTACAGTGGGAAATAGTTTCATACCAGACAGTTTCAATCTCAGAACACAGTAGCAGTTACTAACAGAGTCCCATCACTGAACTGCCTATGTTCCTGTAGGTCTAAAAAATACTGACCTCAAAACATGGCACTTTAAATACCAGCCTAAGGCAGCACATACCCATTTAACAACGAAATCTAGCGACCAAGAGATGCCTTAGCTATCTTTCAATTTTATAGGAAGCTGTCGAGAAATACAGACAATATCGCTCTAAACCTATGTGAAAAATGACTGACAGTTTTGTCCCATGCAGAAGCCTAAGAAATCCATTATAATAATTACTTTCTGCAAAAGTAAATAGGCCTTTCAGTGAAGTACATTGCTGCATATGCATTAATGATCTTATCCCCACAACTCTGCAGCAAGCAAAGAATCTAACTTAGAGACACCCAGGTTACCATACAGCAGGCTTACATCATTTATCTACTATCACACAGCATGTATAGATGCTACACGGTGGAGTGTGGTGCCTGAACCAGCATCAAAATTGGAAGTTATAGAGCAGCACAGTGTTCTGCCTGAGTGAATAACCTTGACTGAGGCTCTGGGATTATTAGTCCAGGCAGTGTTACTGAAGAGACTGCGGAGGCAGATGGACCAGCTCAGGCTGGAACAAGCTTGGGCATCTTTGGAGTACACTGCGGAGCGCGGTGTACCATGTTCATGAGAAGTACAAGGCAGAACTGAAAAAAAAAGAACACTTATCTTTAATATCAAGCCTAGCACTTTCTCTGTCCTGCATCTCCTTCTCTCCACCCCTATTCCCAAGACTTAGGTATAACAGCGTAGAGTTACCCACATCAAGAAACTAAAACCAGTTCAGGCAAAGTTTGCTGTGTAGAAAAAACAAAAGTTGCAAACATCTTAAGTGAACACAAAATATTGCTAACAGGCAGATGGACAGCAATGAAATAATGTTTGAAATTACCATATACACAAACCCATTATGAAACAGAATATAACTTAGTAACATCTAGCACTAGCTTAGGACCAGGAAGAAGAATGTAGTATTAGCCTTCCAAGTAAAGAAAATGAAAATTCAAAGTGTAGATGGTTGGCTTTTTGAGAAGGCAGTTCTTCCAGAGAAGTGCTTGTTCTTTAGCATTACACACACTGCCAACACCCATGTCTGCACCCAAGGATTGGTGGCAATCCTAACCCTACACATATACATTACTGTTGGCATGAACAATTTAATATAGCCTCTGAACAGAGAATGGTGCTTCTTACAAAGAAAACTTGTAGAAAGCCATCATATAATTTACCGTGAAAGCCTCTGATTACTTAAACAGTTTTAGAGTGGTTTTGCACAGCAGGGCCCTCTTTTCCAGTTTTGCACATTATTCTTTCCAGTACATTTTTGTTAAGGAACAATGGAACTACAGAAATCAAATTAGATGTTCATCACGATCCCTTCTGTCCTTAAATATTTTGAAATACTAGAAGCACAGTTACAATGGGGAAGAATGGCTTTTTAAAAAGTTAATTAAATATTGAAAACACTGCTAATTCTCTTAGTTATAGAGTAACAACACACATTAAGGGAAAACAAAACAAAAACCTAATTCAGAAAAATGACTAAAGGGTGTAGCCTATTTTTGAAATCTCACACAGAGGTTCATAAGGTATGAATGACCTGACTAATCCAAATCTCTATAAAATACCTAGAAATTAACTCTGTAAACAAAAGTGGAAGAACTAGTATTTCTTTGCCTGTCTCACAATTATTTTGTGTTGAGCTTTGTGTTCTCCAAGCAATTTTTAGGTTGATTCCTTAAACAAAATGACCAGCTACTTGCTGGAAATTCCTCTGAACTATGAACTTTGTTCCTTATTCGCTTTTAAATTAAAACCAATTCCTGTGAAACCTGGCAGCCATAGTAACACCTAAGATGTGAGAAACAGGACACAATTCCAGCAGGTGGAGCTCAAAAGCAAACAGTCCTGGAACAAGCTGCACAGATGCCTGCAACAGGGGCCTTTGCTGAGCCTGGTGTAGTAGCCAGAAGAGTCTCCCTGCTATCATGCAAATATACTAAAAAAGATTAATTTTAACAGTGTCCCTGAATTCTTAAAAGAATCACTGCAATGAGTAGGGTGATCCTGCATAATTTTAATCATAGAATAACCACAGGTATTTCAGAGGACACTAAGGGTTCAAAAGCAAGCGTCCACGGCTATTTTTTATGAATTCTCATCCACGATGATGAATTAGTGGGCATGACTTTAAGATGTCTGCTGTTATCATGGCTTTTATGTCTCAGGTAACAAGTCATGAAAACATGCATGATGCAGGCGTAACCCAGTGAATGTTGCTATTCAAACTCACAAAGCCATTCACGTAGCACTCATATTGAAAAGAGATAACTAAAGAAGTTTTGAATCTCCACTGAATGGATTACTGGTAGGTTTAAAAGCATTGCCTAGTGCTACCAAAATTGGAGCCTACCTATTTCAAGTGATGCAGTTCTCAAAGCTTCTGACCTCCGTGTGACCACAAATCAAAGTGCTTTGGCAACTATGAAAAGTTCATTTTTATTTGTGTCCAAAAGGAGTTTTAGAACTTGTAACAGTAGTAAAAATTGTGAGCTGCTGCACCAGCCTTGCAAGCTTTGATTGTTGTTTTATTTTCACCTTGAGAAGTCAAACACAAATTCCTTTTTAAATGAAGCCAAAACACTTTAAAGATATAGCTCAGGATTTATTCAGTTAAACTTCTGACGCCTAATTAAGTTATCTAGTTGAGGAGGTACCACAGGTTCTCCTTATGGTTAACAGAAAAGCACAGAGCTCTTCGTGTGATTGGGGTAAACTAAATTGCTAATTGGAAGTGCCTATGCCTCAGCAGTCTACTTTTTTTATCTTAGGAGCCTCTAGTCAGATAGGATGAAAGTCCGGTATACTGATTATCTGATTAGAATCAGGAGACACATCCTTTTACTAACAGAAAAGTTCTGCAAACGTCCACCACGTGTTAGTGATGAACAAATTTCCATATGCAAAGTTTTACTCTACTGCATCATATACATAATGTACACTCTTTTTTCCTTATACAAACACTAACTGTTCAAAACTTCTTACAAGAAGTAATTAAAAACAAGACTTACTATGAACCCTCCAGTGGTGTCTCAAGGCCCCAGTCAAGATATGATCTTTATCATGCTAAATAATCACCAACTGTCTGACCCAAATAATGAAGGGGAGAAAAAAAACCCACATTCTCAAGGCAAAATCCATCTCTAGTTTTCTTGTTTGGCTTTGCTATCGTACAGGTTGTCAATTCTCCCTGCTTCCTGACTGAACCAGATAAAGTATTTCTAAATATATATATTCTAATTAGTTAACAAAGTGCTTTTATATGCAAAATTACATAAAAACTATATAAAGCTATACAATAAGTATAGCTGACTTCAGGACTGACTGTACAAGAGTTTACAGTTAGTCTGCAAGAAGGTTACTGACTAAAGCTAACCCCTGAAAAGTTAACAGCAAAGTTTCCTTCTTTAAATGATAGAACATAAGCAGAATTAAGTGGTCTTTCCCCAGGTTCCTCCTGGATTTCTATACCAGTATCTTTCCAGGGCAGTACTGTAGGTAGCAGCACATCTTTCTCTAATTTCCCACTACATCAGTTTTCAGGGCTGCGACCTGTGAAAAAGCAGGCTGGTTTTCTCTGTGCAGATTTATCTGTGCTTTTAATACATTAGCTTGGTTAGAGACTTCTGAATTTTATTTCCCACTTCTGCAATCCCAAAACCACCTAGTATATTTAGGGAAGTGTCCCTGACTAAGCTTCACAACTACTGACAGCTTTTGCTTCTGTGTAATTTTGCAAAAGTAACAATAAAGTTGACCAATTTGATTCTTTCTCAAAATACTGATTGACAGTTACCAAAAAGCAGCACAAATCCTAAAGATGCTGGATATACTAGTTCTGGAAATCAGGCCACTGAAATATATTGGAAAGAAAACATGTTTAAAACTCATAGTATCTTCTTATGTTGGGAAATAGGGATGTCAGGATTTCCAGAACAGAAAGAAAGAAAGAAAGAAAGAAAGAAAGAGAAAATGAGCAAGGGCAAAACATTTTGTCCCAATAGACTTTTTTTCTTATGACAAATTTCCTTAGCCTCAGACCAAACTTTTATTTTCATAAGAAAGTTACATGGCTCTAGTTTTTTAAATCTGATTGTTTCAAACTGGTACAGAAGTATGCACAGTCCTACCTTACTGATTTTTATATAATTCGGGGCCTTGCTGCATGACCCCAGGTAGCTTTAGCTGTGGTGTTTAAAGAAGCTACCACTAAAGCAGTTTAGGTTTATATATCACTTTGTGGACTGCAGTAGCTGAACATTTGGCCACTACCACTACAAGGGCTGCTACTGCCAGGCAAGCACAGACAGATCCAGCTCCCGGCCTTAGGGAGCTCAGCTTTGATGTGTGTAAGCATTTTTTTCACACTGGTGCCAGCCTAAGCAGCCACCTTTTCCCTCCTCCTTTGCCTCTTCTTTTCCACTCCCTCATTTGGGCTGGTAGCACTTTCTGGAATATTGCAGGATACTTATTTTAATCTGCATTGCTTCCCTTATTCAATTAATCACGCAGCTCTGCAAACACCTGAAATGATGGGGGGCAATAGGGGAGGCGGAACATAAATGCAAGTACAAGGAGTAGGGATGTGGCATCTTCTAAAATAAATGCTCACCAGCAATCTTCAAATTACCAGAGATTGAGTCAGAGCTCTTAAATTCATTCTTCCCAATTTAAGTTACACTACAAAAATGCCCAGGCAGATTTTGCACCAGTTTTACTAACTTAATTTGAATTCACACTTTTGGTTAAACAAGTTCAACTTCCCATATGGACAAACCTATAAAATGTAGTTTGACTTTCACACCAAACATTTTTCATGCACCCATTAACTTGAATGAGAACTGTGAGTCCTTAGTATACCTGCTTATGAAACTGTTTTTGTTAGATGACTAGCTTAATGCATATATATTTAAAATTATTTAAGAGGGCAGTGAGGTTATTATTCAAAGTCTTATAAATGGAATTTCTTGCACATGTTCCTGATATTGGCTTCCATGTCTGTTTTGAATTTACTTACCCTATAGACCAGCACACCCAAAATTAGTTTCAAGCTATTTCCTTGGCCCCCTCTGTTTACTGTGTTATCATTCTTATGTGCAGAAATTGCTTCTGTGCTTTTCACTAGACAGGAAACGCCAGACTGGCAATAAGAGAAAGGCTTAGTTTTTAACTCAATGTTAATTGTTGTTGCAGCCATGGTTATGTACCCGCGGGTTCAACGTGGCAACTTGGTGAACAAAATGTTGGTATCTACAGTATCTATTTGCTACTAGCAAAGGCAGTTATATTTCCAATCAAATTCTAAAGGTAACGGTGACAAAGTACAGTGACAAAAGAAACAAAGCAATAAGCTCAGGGAAGGAAAGATCTTATGAAGTTATTTTTTTTCTGTTAGAAACAGCTCAATTCCCAAATCTGTTGCAAATTAGGAACACCAGCAGCTCAGTTGAAGAATATTGCAGCTGGATTTTCTGTAGCCTTTCTAATGGTATTCTCTCCTGAAATTTAGTTCTAAGTGTTTTGACATATCCACAGTCCAATCCAAGAAGGAAAAGTGTATTCCCACTGCCCATCATAGCACATCGGTCTGTGAAAGCACCCTACTAACGATCTCACCCTTTCCCTGCCTCTTCAGGAGGGTCTAACTTCTGTAGTGGCAGCTGTGATCTAAGGGCATTAAGAAGAAATAAACCTCCATGTCTTGTACAGCTGTAAAAGAACAGGAACAAGCAATTAACATACAAAAATAAAACCAGATTCCTCGGTGTTTGGGGGGTTCACATCAGACAATAGCACAATAAGTGATTTCGAGTTCAAATGAATTTGAGTTCAAATTCCACCTACAGTTTTACACAAGGACTTACTTCCAAGTCCCACACGTGATTTTCTGTAACTGCTGGTTGTGTGAAGCACATGGGAGACCCACGGTGCAGAAGAGAAGTACTGAACTTAATTCTCCTTTTTCCAGGCAGTCCAGGTCTTGGCTTAAAGAACAAAACCAAAAAGCCCCAAATCAAAGAACTATGTCTTGGCCTAAATCATCCCTCTGGTTTGGATCTTCAGAATAATACTGACTTCACGGAGATCTACACTGTGATTTAAATGACTCTATGACTCCATGAGTCTATGAGTTAAAAAAGAGAAGTTTTATAAGTATAGGTTGAAAACAAACAGAAACTCTCCATGTAGCCAGTAAAAATTATCACTTTTGCCTATGCAACCAAAAATTATTATCTATAATGTTGAAGCTCCAAAAATACAAGAAAGGCTCTTTAAGTTCTCTTTAACAAGAGAGACTTTAAGACTCATAACAGAAGTAGAGCTATCAAATACTGAGAATTTTTAATGGCTTTCTATTTCTTTTGTTGTCATCCATCAGTATTTGCATAATCTAAAGCCTCTCACCTATGAATAATATATTAAAATGTATTTTGAGTAATTTATTTAACTATATTAAACTATATTTAAACATTGCTGTATTTTGATCTAAAACTAGAGTACTACAATTCACCATATTACAAAAAAAATGATTCTTTAAGTTGATTTGCCTAATATATGCTTGCCATGCCTAACATCAGAAGCTTCATCCTAACCTTGAATTTAGCTATTATTTGATACTTTATGCTCTGGGATTCCTTCTTTAAGTCTGAAACCTTAATTTAAGCCAGCTGTTCCACAGTAACTCAACATGTGTGGGATTTTCCCACTAAATGAGAATTATAACTAGGATTTTTTTTTTTTTTTAAAGAGATACAATGTACGTAGTGGGATGGCTCCTTTCAAATAAAGACAAAGAAATTGGTTCACCCATGTAATATGACAATGATCCTGTGCAACATAGCTGTATATGTTACTTTCATGCCTTGACCACGCTATGGTTTAATTTACAAAGCTATGTTGGCTTTTTTAGCTTTCCATTTTTACTGAGCTATACAGCTTGATGCAGATAATTAACACATGAATATTAATATATTTGTCCTCCCAGTGTCATGGTACAAGTCTGTTCTTTAAGGTAGTAACATACTGCTGACACTGAAGTTCATGTCCTCCTCTGAGCACAGTGGCAGTCACGCTGCCACTCGGACTACGACCATAGCACCTAAGGTGCATGTGAATTGCTGTCTATGGTAACCTGCTATCCCACCTCACTTTTATCCAAGACAATATGTGTCTCACAAACAGAGAATGCATGTAAGCTGATACACCTAACTTAAAATTTTACCTCTGCCAGTTGCGTACTATGTTGCTTGACAGTGACGGCCACCATTCTAATGACAGCTGCAGAAGAGGACAGGTGGCAGGTATGAGAATTAACCATATATATGCAATTACAAAGAAATTCTACATCCTGCTATTAGAAGGGCTAGGTTCCCTTATATCCAATATATTTTAAAACAATATTTTTAATGAAAATTAATTTTCTTCTGAATCACATATACTGATGACTATTGGTGTTCATGGGGGAGCATATATACATATACATATGTATCGATAGAGTGCCACTGGTGTATTATTAAAATACAGAAAATTTTGGCATTGAAATACATAGTTTTTCAATACCATTTTGATCACAAGAAATTGAGAAATGGGCACTAGAAAAAAAAAGCATTCATACTGGATGCAATGGCATGTAAAGGGTTAAAAATCGATGCAGTATTTGACAGTAACAGAATGTTTTTCTGTAGACTCCTTCTATGGTGTGATCTAGGGGAAGGTCCAACTTAAGTGCTGGATGTTCATACAGGATTTCCTATGACTAATGCTGTCAGCATTCAAAACTTTTAATTTAAAATGTGGGCGTTACATACAGATAGGAAATTCACCATTTAAAATTTCTTACTCAAAAATGAATGGAAATTACTCTGATTTTCAGATTCATTTGCTGTATTGGGAATGATAGCATAAAACAAGGAAGTCACTAAGTGGCATATGCTGGGATTGCCTGCCAAGCTTTTACACAAATCTTTTATATCTGGATAGGATTCACGGGAAGCTTGTACAGGAAGGCCATTTCCTTCCTTATTTTTGAAAAGCTTTGTTGGATGGAAATTATGCCAGTGAGTAAAAGAGGGGAAGGGGGAACAAACTACCATCCTGGCGGTTTTGGTGCCAATCCATGCAAAACTGAAAGTCAAATCTAGATAACATTAATGCAACCTGTTGTAAAATAAACTAACAAAAAGCAAGCCTACAGCATGCAAAAGATGTTTAAGAGTTTTTGATAGAAAAGATTAAAAAATAAAGTCATACAGGTACCAAACAAAAACAGTATGGAAAATGCATATTTGAGATGTAAGCTGCTATCATTAAGCTAAATTTGCCAATATTTTTAGCAAGCATGCCATGGCCACGTATACTCTATAATAGCTTTGCTCTGAATTCTATAGCAAGCTCTGTCTGCTTCAAATAAATTTTAAATAGTGATATTTTATTGAATTAAACATGAAGTTACTAATACAGCTTGAGCTGTCACTACCATATTCCTTCATTAATTTCTTAATGTCATGTTGATCCCATTTTCATGAAGCTATATTAACTTTTAGCTGACACTAAGCTTTCCCTATGTCTTTTGACACAAGGGAAAAAGAAGGATGATTCTCTAGCTCATCTCTCTATTTATTACAGCTAATTCACTGTGCAAGTGCTTGTTAAAAATCACTATTCTCTCCTTAAACTGGGTCTTCTAAAATCCCTAGTGGAAATATTACTATTCTGTGTACTATTATGCTATACATACTGAGCCAAAGAGTTTGGGGAACACAGCAGCAGAAAATATACCTACAGGTAGACTTCAGGGGGTCTAGATGCCTCTTCAGCATCCACCCCATCACCTGGCAGGAGTCCCAGAAGTCTCAGAGAACACAATTTCTAAACTCAGAACTGCTATTTAGGCAAGGGAAAAACAAAACAAAACAACTCCAAACCTTAAAAAACTTCCTCAAATAGAGAATGCTTCTAGTGCATAGTAAAGGAGACAGAAGCTGGAAGTGTTTGATGACAGAGTCGTAACGGTGGAAGAGGAGATTCAAAAAGGCATAAGGCAGTACTATTCAAAGGATGAAGAGGAAAGTAATACAGGGGACAACGGAAGACATCAAAAGCATTAGAAGGAATGACGGAAGAAGATGCAGCTCTTGTAAAGACTGTTGGTGGAGGTGTGCAATTCTCTCCAGCTGGACATCAGAACCAGACATTCAGAGTGTAAATGCTATTATTTGAAAAAAAAAATAAAAAGATGCTGGTATAATGAGTCAAGCTTGTGCTTTGTCCAGAATAGCTACAGCACAGGTATATTCATCTGCTGTGAGAAAAGGCATTCATAGGGGAAAGAAAATCCATGCTGATGTGTTTTCATTGCTCCTGTGACCAAAACTAGTTTAAAAAAAGGAAAAAAAAGCCTCTTTATGCAGCGAACGTTTCTCTGCTCACAGTGCAGGCTACAGGGGTAAGGAATAAAAGAATTAGTTCCAGGAATGGGAATAAAGTCTGAAATGAAAGCTCCGGTTCAGATTAGACTGCAAATGATTTGCAAAGCGATGGAAACTGAGGGGGCAGCTAGGTCATGCCTTTCCCCTGCTGCATGAATCACTCTTTGAATGGAAATTTGAGTAGGAAGACATAATGGCTTGGGAACAAAGAGAGCTGCTGGAATATCACAGGTGCAGCTGAACAGAGAAGGATGTTTTGGGATATGCCAAGGAAAGCAAACACCATGAATCTGGAGGAGTTGTCAGGACTTTGTGATTTAGGGAGCTATCCAAAACAACAAGGGTATTTCTCACCAAGTCAAACAGACAGAAGAATAACTGAGGTCCTGATTCAGTTCTCCAATTAATCAGTTCCTTAATGCTAAAGCATAATTCAGAATCCACAAAAAGATAAGAGCTGCTAATGTCCTACTAAAGTTTCTGGGAGTCAAACTTACGCTCCACTGAGGCACCTCTCTTATAGTTCAATGTATAATTACAGACTTTGCTGAACTGGAACTAACATGAGGTGCAGGGATCTAGATCCTGACATGCAAGAAGACACATGCATTCTCGGGGAAACCAAAACAGGCAGTCGAAGCCAGAGGATTCAAACAGAAGACAGGGGAACCTGTCAGAATTGGAAAGAGGAGATAACATGTGAAAGAGTCAACTCCATATGCCTCAGAAAACCCTCTGGCAATGAGAAATACTGTGAAAACGAACAAAAGGTACTCACCAAAGATTAGAACACCAATAGGAAAGAAACAATTATATACCAATGATTTTCTAGCTTAGCTATACCAGGAGAGCTAAACTTATTTTTTATGCATAACAAATATAAACTGAATGCACCTAAAAATCCAAGACATTTTTAACTAGTTGGTCAGGATGGAGCACAACTGAATGATAAGAAGGGTAAACAGAAAAAAAAATTAAATACTTCCATATCTTTTTCCATAAGAACGAAGGAAAAAATACTATTTTTTTTAAAATGTGGTTACAAGCAAGCCTCTTGAGTAATTTGAACAATCTAAAGACTAGGAAAGTGCTATAGGCAGGGAGATTTAGATAGAATAGTGAAGATGTACTAGTGATAGCTATATGAATATTAAGACAAGTGGCATTTAAATAAAAATATTTTAGCCATTTAATATGAAACAAACAAAATCAGCTTACTTCTTCTCTACATAGAGACTTGTAGACAAAGTAATGAAGACAAGCTAAAGCAGCACTGCCAGGCAATCTTTCTTAATGCTGAGTTGCCTTGCTTTTCCATACTGAAGTGAACAATGCCATTGAAAAACTGAGAAGCCAAGAAGTAAGGTAGGAATTAGAGTCACTTGAGGGTCACAAATAAGCTTGCACAGAATTTTTGTTTAAATTATGCTAATTATTACCAGTCTTCCGTAAAACTATGGCATTAAAAAACCCCTAAAGGACTCACAATGTAATTACCACCTTCCCAAGCTCAAAGAGCAGAGAATACAGGAGCCATTTTCAAGGCAAACTGACAGAGAAACAAGAAACAAAGCCAGAATATTAAGAAAAAGAGAATAATAAAGCTTATGGAGGCCTGAAATGACAGCTGTCAAGAAGGCAACAGATGCAGAGAATCTTCTCTGATGTATTACAAGAAGTCTATCAGGAGGACCGATTAGACTCAGCCAGGCCCAAGTGTTTCAATTGCCCTCTAATGTGTTTAAAGACGGAATTAACTGAGCCCCTGTTCACTACTATCTGCTCTCCCACTTGCAAGACTACAGTATCTTTTTGCTGCTGCCGCTGCTATCACCAGAAACTAAAGCTTACTATTGCTAACTCAGAAGACATGCTGTGTTTTCTTAAAAGTAATTTTAATTTTTCTTACCAGAACAAAAAAATACTGATATTGTTTTCCACACTGAATTGAAGTAAGTTTTAGGTTTCTTCAAGTTCAGAAAAAAACAGCTGTGGAACTAAAATAAATGTATTTGAAAATTCTTTTGACATAATAAATATAATTTATGTACATTTTACTGTAAATGGGTTCCTCAGAGAGAGCAGAATTTCAAAGTGTGTGTGTGTAGACTTCATTAGCAAGACATTGTTTAGGTAAATGTCTGTACTATGTCTGATGCTTGACATCTAACTGTAATAACTTAATAAATAATAGCAATTAAAATTGGTTTATGATGTGGCAAAACATTATTTCCTTTCAAAGTCACATTAGTCTCTAGTCATATCTAAAGCATTTTATAATCAGTAAGAAACAAAATTCTGCTTGCATACTGGTGTAAATCCATAACAGCTTTTCACAAATTACTCCATATCTACAAAGCAAATTTGGCCAAAAGGCTTCTGTGTGAGATCTAGTGGCACCACCATGTTCACCTTCTGGGAGTAATGCTGCCAGTAAGGTTAGCTAGCCCGGTAAGTACAGGGGGTGTAACAAGGATCTTGGTCATCAACAGTTAAAGAACTTCTACAAAGTATTTCCTTCTGTAAGTTTTCACTGACAGAGTGTATGTTCCTGACTCAAAACCACAAGGGCTTGTTTGGTTTAAAATGGAAAAAAAATCTGCCCATTTTGGAGAAAAACCCTGGCCTTCTCTCCGTTTGGTTTTGCTGATCCTTGAAGCTGCCTCAGCATTTAGTAACTTAATACTTTGACATCATTTACATTTTATGTTAATAATATGAGGGCTATCATTTTGCCATAACTGCTTTTCATTTGCACTGGTCTGAAAGGACACATCTAAACCTCTAAAATGATAATTATTATAAAAATCATGACCCTGATACAACTTGAAACCAATGAATTGGAAAATTGTATCTCCTCATTAACAAAACCAGTATTAGTGTCCATGCAGGTTCAGTCAACAGATTGACAGGCAAATTAGTTCTCAAATTTAAATTAAGCTTGTGACAGTAAAGACTTCTGCAGAATAAATATGTATGGAAACAAATTACTAATAATACTTATCACTTACAGAAATTTTATATTTTTTACTCTGTACTATGAAAATTACAGTAGCTAAATATATATTTAATCATATCATTAACATTTTTTCTGTTTGTTTCAAACCAACTTTTATTTTATTTATTATGTTCTGAAACAAGAACACTGCTTTTCCTTAGCTCTGTGAAGATAAATTAGAAAGCCTTTTTTCCTTCTACCTCCACTACGTAGCTTCTCAGAAAACTACCTGGCAAGTAACTCCATGAAGAAATTTGGAAAAATATGCAAATATAATTATTCAATAAACCTGAATGGCAAAAAATGGTTTCTAAGCAGTTTGGTCACTCTTCTTCAACTTCACTAATGTATGCATAGTAAACTGAAAAACAATCCTAATCCTCACTTTGGCTGAGTTATGTTAAGCCTCATTCCTACCGTTCGATCCAGACAGACAGCCTGCTCTATCAGCATTTACAGCCACCAGCAGCACTTTGCAGACGCGTATTATCCACTCAGTTACCCCAAGTTGGGAACCTCATAAAAGTACATGCTAATTTTTGGAAAAAAGAACATTTTGCATTGTACGGGTGCAGCATTTAACATGATTATTTGTTTATACTTGAGGAAATAGTACTGTCGTGTTGGGATAACATCATGACTTGTATTGGAAATAGAATGAAATACCTGAATTATTATATCAGCTGTTATATTATTACTTATTTTGAAAGCATCTATAAAGAGTGGTCAAGGCGGGAAGCTGTGCCTTCTGTGAGGTACCTCTTTCAAGTAGAGGACCTGGCAGAGGGCTCTGCAGGGGTGGTTATGCCTTGCCAGCGCACAAGTTGCAGAGAGGATGAGCTGGGAGCCCAGTGTGCTAGGCTGAGATGCAAAACATGAGACTGGACAGATCAGCTTTCCCCTGCCTCCAGCAGGCCCCCGCTCAGGCCCCTGATGATACACATGTTCTGTGTGTGCCAGCACCACTCAGAGGATGGCACTACTCTAGGGAACACCTCGTAGTTAAATACCAGCCAGGGTAGAGATTTCTCAGCACCAGGAAGGCCCCAAGCCTTCTCTGTACAGAAATATGACTAACACAAACAAGGTCTCTCAGTGCCAAAGCTCCCCTTCTGACTTCCCTACTTTACTGCAGTTAATCTTTAGGCAAAACTAAGCACTACATTTTGTCTCTCTTGCAGACATTCTGACTAGTCAGCTTCTCTTCCAGTGTCATTTAAGTACACTCTAATCATCATCATGAACACTTCTAACAGTGCTGTTTCTCAATCTAGCTAAACCTAAATATAGTTCAACCTCAACCAGCTAGGCCACACTTAGATTTCTGGTTATCCAAAGCAAAGCTTTATTCCTGAGCCATGTTTATTAATGAGAATGCCTTGATTACCCAGCTATATTTCTCCATCCCTCATGATGTTTAGATAATGACGTTGGCTTTATTATCTTTTACAGACTAGTTATTCTACAGTGAGATATGTTCCCAATGAACAGTTGGCATTACTGCAAGTGACTGTCTTAAATGAAATTAAAGTACACATTGGGAAACATAAAAATATCACGGTGAGTAAAACCGTGTTATTAATGATTGGCTTTCCATCAATTTTATCAAGAAAATGCCCCAGAGAACATAAGAAGTTACTGGAAGTCGTTCAGCTGTATTACATGCAGTTTCAGCAGAAGACAGTAACCGCAGCTGCAGGCTCCAGGCTCGGAGTGGGAAAGCCTCGGTGGAGAAATGGTGACCTCTGCAGGTTCCAACCTCCCAGGACCACAGCTCCGCACATGGGCCTTTTACAACTTGCAAGGTGCAGCTTGGGTTGCTTTCATCTTTGAGAAATTAAAATAGAGAAAATTAAATGTATATTTGATGATGACATAGCAACATAAAATAAGCTAGAAAACACGGGCACGTGTTAATTTAAGAAATAAATGTTCATCTTTGAGAAGTCAGAAAACAATACTTCAAAGGACAAAAACTTCAAAGCACTCTATAACTTCAAAGCATTGCACCAACATTAATAAACACTTAGGACATGTCTGTGAGGTAGAAAAAAATTTCCTTTTTTAATGCTTGTGTAAACAGGGCACAGAGATTAAGTGATTTGCCCAAGGACACAAGTTAGTAGCAAAACTGAGATTGCATGTTAGGAATAACTGGCTCAAGCCTCCTTTCTTAGCTCAGCTACAGCTGGGTTAAAACAGTGAGCAGACACTCCCTATATGGACACTAATTCAGCAGAGGCCAAAACAGAGATATTTCCTGTCACTAGCATCCCCTGCCCTTGTTAAGGCCTGCTCTAAACTCTACCGTCTTGGTTTCAGCTGACATCCTTCCACAAAGCCAGTGGCGAGTATACATAGAGTTGTCTGAATTAAGGTAATCTTACACAGACTCTTACTTCTGCATTTAACAACGATATTAGAGCTTAAGTGGACTATATGAAGATTTTCAGTATGTCTGTGTCATGACAATCTACTCACTACAGGCTTCTTGGCAACACACTGAATTAAAATAAAATCAGCACACCTGCAGCATGGAGTTTCTCTGATAACGCTATTGAAGATGAACTTGCACTAGTACCAATCGGATTTTTTTACTACGTCCTTCTATAGTAAAACATAAAATTTCCTCACATATAAGCTGATCCGCTCTATATCTCTGCTGTATACTCACACTGCTGAACACAAAGATCCTTAAGTGCTATCTGACAAATAAGACAGAAGCAGAACCCATCATTTTCTTTTCAAAATAACCTCATAAAGAACAGTCCTTGGATACATGAAGCTAAAGAAGCCATCAGAAATAAAAGTGGCCTGTGAAGTACTTAGCAAGGAAAAAAAAATCACTTTATGTCCCTTAGACAACAAATAAATGGAAAAGATAAAAAAGAAGACCAAAGATTTGCCTCTTGCTCTCTCCAACTCATTTATTTTCTTAGGTCTTCAGTAATATTAAATTTTGCCATTCTTATTTTTAATTAAGATCTTCCTGTTGATCCCATGCATTTGTGGTCTCATGCACTTAATTAAAGAAGAGGTGTGGAACCTTAATATTTTTCCCTTCTCTATAATATTTATATGTGAAATAAATAGTGTTAATAAGTTTAAAAGACACAAACAAAAAGCATGCGTCAAATAGCCAATTCTGAATCTCTTCTCGACTGTTAGGGTTTTAAATCTTTTTGTGAAGTCATTGTAAGAACAAAGGCTTAATTCTTAAAGTCGTTAAAATACTAATTAAAAAATAAAGGCTTTAAAAATATAATTTCTAAAAATTAATCCATACAACAAGCTTCCAAAATTTTCTTGTCAAATGCAATTCTTGTTTTAAGACAGAATTTCCTCATAACTCACATGCTTATAATGATTTTTTTTAAATGCACAATTATATTTTGAAGACTGCAATTTGCATCTAGTAACAAGTGATTTGCTGTATATTATTTTCCTAAAATAAAGCCCCACAGTGGCTCTGCAAGAATCACAGAATCACAGAATGGTTGGGATTGGAAAGGACCTTAAAGATCATCGAGTCCCACCCCCTGCCATGGGCAGGGACACCTCCCACTAGCCCAGGTTGCCCAAAGCCTCATCCAGCCTGGCCTTGAACCCCTCCAGGGATGGGGCATCCACAGCTTCTCTGGGCAGCCTGGGAGTCTAAATCTCCCCTCTTTCAGCTTATAAAGCTTAAGAGATGCTGCCTGCATATATTGTTCAAACGTTCCTCCTCAAGGCCAGTTAGGAGTACTGCACCCTCTCACTTGGACTGTTTACTAGTAAAAATCCTGTATTCAGAACACTAGGAAATTACTGCCATACTATGAGACTCTTAAAGAATATTACAATTTCTGTTTTAAAATTTTTCAGGAGTTCCAAAAATTCTTGTGCTGTGTATATTAGTGATACTGCTCAGCATTCATGTAACATTTTTCCATTGCCCAAACTGTAAACTTTCAAGTATTCAAGTTATCAAGTATTACTATCTCTATTTTCCATGGGAACAAAACTAATTATGACATAAAAAACCCATTTCACCGAACTTTAATAAGGAATATTAATTTACTTAAGACATGGATAAATCTTCAGTACTTTGTTAAGTCAAATCTGAAGACTAAATAATTTACAGATTACAGACTGAGTCACTAGCAGATTTGGGAACACAATTCAGACCTCCTGACTCCCTACAACAAACCATGGTTTTCCATGTTATGTGTTAACAATCATTAACTAAATGACACAGGTTTTACTATTCTTGGTGTAGTGCCCTTCTTTGCATTTCAGAGGAATTATGGGGCTCTTAAATTGGCTGTCAAATTTGCTGACTTGGTAACTGGCTGGCTTTCAAAATATATATTAAAAGTCTTGCCTTTCCCAGCTATTTCTTCAATAAATGTTTTTTCTTAATAGAATAAGCCCTGAGATCTTACTTATAAAACTGAAGTCAACAAAAAAAAATTAAAAATCTTATCAGTCACATTGTAATACTATTAAATACTATACATGCAAAGGCAAGAGGACCCAATGGAAAGGGCACTGAACAAAGAAACAGATGGCAAAATTTCCCGTTTGCTTAAACAAGGTCAAGCTTTCAGCTTTTCAGCTCATTTACTTCTAGCTCTTACAGAACTCTGTAATCTCAATTTCTCTCTCAGTTGGTTTCAGAATGTGTAGATGATTAATATTTTATTTCCTTCTCTCCATAAGGAATTTTAACACCAATAAGTCAAATTAATTACAGCTAGATTCAAAGGTCCTACACCAATACTGAAGACTAAACATATTCACAGATTTGAAGCTCTATTTAATTATACTTTAAATGTTGCATACCAAATCACACACCTTGATCCACCTCATGTAAAAGAATTAAGTTCCAGACAGACTCCAGGTTACAGCAGG
>NW_010111749.1:21705-26049 GCF_000699245.1 Pterocles gutturalis
AATAGCCCTGAAGTTAAATATACCTCATAGACTGAAGTTGTAACCCATATTAGAAAGGCTGGATCACTTTTTATAACTAGCTGCTTATACGGTTTATTTTTATCTAGGTCTTTATGTTTTCATTTCATTACATTATAGGGCTTTCACCTACATAGCTGGCAATGTGTACTCTTTCATTGAAGATCATACACGGTATGTAATCACGGCAACAGTAACTATGCTGTGAATTTTCTTTTGTCATGTTTAATAGACTGGTCATTTAGGCACCTACAAAAAAACAGCTTGGCCAGACGAACAGAGGAACTTGATAAACAAATATCTTCTACTCAAATATCAGATTCACAAAAGCTTTTTTTTTCTCACCAATTATGCATAAAAAATCTGGAAGAAGTCATCCACGTGGAATATCCTCACACATCACAGATTTTTGTTTTGTTATTAAACTTCACTTGTTGCTAAGGAAGAACAGAGAAGATCAAAGGACTTCTAACAACTAGAAAAGCAAAGGTGAGGGAGTTTTGATTTCTTTATCATTCTTTAAAGATTTATCCCTGAACTACAACAGTTGTTGGTTCATAGTTTTATGAAAAGAATGTGTGAAATGATATGAGCCTGCTTTGCTATTTCATATTTAATTTCAAACATCAAACAATAGCTCAATTCACTTTTTGATTAGCAACATGATCATGCATTCAACTAGTCTGTTTACAAATCCATACGCAATTGAAGTCCTACAGACTAAAAAAGAAGAGCTAGTAGAAGGCATAAAAGACCCAGACTGTCTTCTGAACTGGCTGATAGACAATGGTATTTTTACCCCAGAAAAAAAGATGGTAATGAGTTTCTACAGAACACGAACAGAAAAGAACTTGCGAGTTTTAAACATACTTATTTCTCAAGGTGAACGAGCCTGCAGGCTCTTTTTTTATCCATGTTTAAAGCAAGTGGAGCCAAAACTTTATAGCAAGATGAGAAAATACGTCAGTGAAGTAAATGAAAGCATTGGAGATGCCAGAAGACAACTGGTAGGATATTTAATCGAAAAAGACAAGTTTTGGTTTGAAAATAGCAGTGAACGGCACCAGGAAAAAAAAGACACTCCTAGGAGAAAAAAGCAAGGGAGGGCTGTTAAGAAAGGAAAAGAAACTCAACTTTCAAGGGCAGCAAAACCTAGAAAAGATCATGCTGCTGTTGGCATCTTTGATGTAGTTGCTAAAGGCTATCTTTCTGAGTTAGAGAAAACTTTGAACGATAATGATATTAATGCACTAAACTCTTCAAGTGAAACACTTCTGCACGTTGCAGCCGCTAATGGGCATCCAACAATAATGGAATATTTGATCAGCAAAGGCGCAAAGATAGATGTGAAAGACAAGAAAGGAAGAACACCACTGCACAGGGCTGCTGGGAAAGGCCACGGTGATGCAGTGAAAGTGCTTCTCCGACATGGTGCTTATATGTACAGTTTGGATACAGAAGGCAAGACACCTCTGCATTTGGCCGCACAGAATAACCACAGTCACATATTGAAGATGCTCCTGAAAGAAGAGGCAAGAAGCTACAGGAACCGGCACAACTTTTTGCACATGGCAGCTCTTAAAGATGAGAGCAGTCTGGCAAAAATGCTTTTGAAGGCTAGTGCCTTTGCTGATGGAAAGGATGAAAGAGGACAGACTGCTCTCAGTTACGCTGTTTCTCAGGGGTTTGAAAGTACTGCAAAAGTACTGCTAGAAGCTGGAGCCAGTGTTGATTCCAACATGGCCGAAACAGCCTTCAACAACAACCACCCATCCATCTTCAAAACACTGCTAGAATATTCTAAAGATTTGTCATCTGAGACAATGGAGTCAGCTCTTTTTCGAGCTGTACAGAAAAATCTGCATGGTATTGTAGCAGCTTTAATTGACAGAGGTACAGATATAAACGCCTACAATGAAATGCAGTACACCCCTTTACTCCTGGCATGTGGAACAGGCAAAGCTGAATCAGCAGCAGTGCTAATCGAAAAGGGAGCAAACTTTGGAATAAAGACTCCTGCTTCAGACACAGCTTTGCACTTGGCAGTTCAAGCTGGGGCTGCTTCCATCGCCGATCTGCTTCTGCGGAAAGGGATGGAAATAAACCTTCTGAACCAAGCCGATGAAACCCCGCTCCATGTTGCTGCACTTCATAATAAAGGAGCACTAGTTGGTCTTTTAGTTAAGGCTGGGGCCAACATTAATGCTGTCACTAAAGAGTTTCTTACTCCCCTGCATATGGCAAGTCAAAGAGGTAACACGGATGTTGCCCAACAGCTGCTGCACCACAAAGCCAACGTGAATGTTAAGGATAAGCAGTCAAAATCACCTTTGCATTTTGCTGCGGAAAGGGGAGACAAAATGATGGTAGAGATGCTTCTGAATGCTAATGCTGACCCCAATGCACGAGATAAGGAGAAAAAGACTGCCCTGCACACTGCAGCTTTGAGAGGACATCTCAGTATAGTGGAAGTTCTGTTAGCTAACAAAGGAAGATCTGGAGCTAAGGACATGGATGGATGTACTCCGATGCACTATGCAGCCATCAAAGGAAACACAGAGATCGTAAAAACTCTTTTGATATCAGAGAAGAATAAAAATATTGATGACAGAAACATTTGGAGAAAGACTGCACTGCATATTGCAGCGGAATATGGACACAGCAACTTGATAAATCTATTACTGAGCCACGGGGCAGCCATTAATGCCTTAGACAGCAGCAAGGACACTCCATTGCACTGTGCATGCAAGGCTGGTCACCTTAATGCTGCAAATTCCCTTGTAAACTGGTCACAAGGAGAAAAAGCAAATTTACTAGCTGCTAATAGTCTCAAAAAGACCCCATTGCAAGTAGCGGAATTTAATAAAACAGAAAATCAAGCTCAAATTGTAACACTTTTGAAAAAGAAAATGTTAATAACAAAATGAAGATGTAAAGCAAAAACTTATAAATTTAAATGCAGATTTCTGTTTTAATGTAATTTGGATAGTGCTGTTGCCCAGTATGATTGGGAATTAAGTTAGGGCAGGCAGAATTAAGTTAGCAATCAAAAGTGGCCATGGAAAAAAATTATCTTAAAGTCACTGTTAAAATTCCAAGTATTGATTAGTTTAGATACAGAAAATAACTTTTTCTATATCTATGAATATTAGCCTGTATGGATAGCTTAGTTAAGTATTGTTTGGTAAAATCACATTTTTAAAAAGCCATCTATTGTGAATAAGGAGACACCTGTATCCTCGAGGATACAGAGCACAGAGATGTTGGCACCGATAACGCTAGTTTTGTTTAGGCACACCTAACTGCAGAGTCCTGCCAAAGGAGATTGCTCTGCCCTCCCTTTCAGTCCAGTCATGCGTGTCTGCTCTAGGTTGTGTGTGTGAGCTGCTCCAACTCATTCCACAGCTACCACAGAACATGGGGAGAAGCAGGGTAGCAAACAGCTGAACAGCACTGGCTCTCCTGAGGGGAATGTGATGTTAGCTTGGTTTATGCTGATCACAGTGTTGCTCTCTGAGTGAACTGGAGATCAGAAGGCATCTACCTGCAAATTTACCAGTGTGGAGTTGCTCTACTCTAGATGTACTGGACCCACTCCCCATCCTAATAAATCCTGTCAAGAGGTTTGGTATAAACCAACCAGAGGAGTAGTGTGTGTCCAAAACTTTGATGATTTGATAACACAATGATTTTGGTTTTAGGACATTATTATGTGCTACACTGACATTCAGTATTGGGCTGGACCCTCTTTAGACATTCCTATATTAAACCCTACGACATGGCATTGACAGATCCCAAAATTATAACAATTATTTTTCTTTCTATCTTACATCAAACCATTTGTCTAGATTTTGCATTTTTAAGTAGATTCAAATCAATCCCAGCACAAAGATGAAATGTTCAGAATACAAAGGTTACAACAGAGTTTATTGGTTCAAAATATTTGTGTTGTCATCTCTGAAAACAGAAACACTTTCTTGAATTGATGGAAGGTTCTCTGTGGTCATTTTTCATACAGTAATACTCAACCCTTGCGGTTCTTCACGCTTCCTTTCAGTATATGGTTAGATGCCCAAATACCATGAAGGGACCAATGCTTCTTGTGAAACGAAACACAGATTTATGAACGTACGGGAATAAAACCATGACTTTTATAGTTACAACACAACCCACACAACACCCTACTGCTGTCATCTTCTAGACGAATGAAGAGACACCATCACATGCTTAGAATGACAGACAGAAGCCGGCAAAAGCGACACATGCAGCACAATGCACCAAAACCGCGTCCCTCTTGGCTCAGCCCATCACCCTCCAACGGGCCCG
>NW_010111750.1:0-296 GCF_000699245.1 Pterocles gutturalis
GGCATGGGATGTCCCCGAGCGTTGGGGACACAGGGGGTCCCCCATCAGGATGGGAATGTCCCCAGATGTCCCCAAGGCTTGGGGACATTCATCAGCACTGGATGTCCCCAACCCTTGGGGACACACATAGGTACAGGATGTCCCCAAGCTTTGGGGACACCGGGATGTCCCCCCATCAGCATGAGGGGATGTCCCCAACCCTTGGGGACACCCATTGTCACAGGATGTCCCCAAGCCTTGGGGACACCAACAGCCCCACGTCACCACCAGATGTCCCCAAGCCTTGGGGGCACGGG
>NW_010111751.1:0-13336 GCF_000699245.1 Pterocles gutturalis
CAAACCATTCTATGATATGATTCTATGATAAAGCACGAAGATGCTATTAGCAGTGTTTTATGATCTCCTCAGATTTTGAAGTCTTGCCAGTCTAGCCTTCCCCCGCAGCTCCCACTGCAAGCTTATCTCGGAAATGTTGAGTATCCATCACTAAAGTAGCAAGTTTCCAAGTATTGTGACATGAGTCATGTAAATTAATGCAGTCACTGTCAAAGCATTTAAAACAGAAGCTTATTTTCAGAACTGAACCTTGAGAGAGGACAACATTTTTATGTAAACAAATGACAAAACACTAAATAGTGGCTGCAGTTTTGGAAGAGGATGGGAGCCTGATGTGTGCAGAGCTGGCTTCTGAGCATCTCTGCTGGGTCCTCCATGACCTAGTGGTGTTCCAGGGGCAGCATAAATTCCCAGCCCAGGTCATCCGGCAGTTCATAGCTCCGATCCCACATCCAGCACAGCTATGTGCTTTGTCTCAGAGGCCAACTTCTAGCATGGTTGAAAAAACTGCAGTTCTGAGCTGCTTTCAGGCAGACCTGAATTTGGACCAGAACAGTAATTTGGTTCATGTGGAAAATGGAAAATTAAGGCAATTAATCCTATGGAAAAGCTTTTAGGGATAGATCCGTCCTAATACTGATGAAGGGCAATGGAATGGGGAGGTCATAAAATAGCTGATTTCTGATTGTGCTCATCTAATTCCTGCTCTTAACGTTTTCCTGGCACCTTGTGAAGTACATAATTGTAGTCAGCATGGGAAACAAGATTCTTACAAGACTTTAGACTCTTTAGACTAAAAAAGTGTGTCAATAAAGAATTTGTCTCTTTCAGTCCTGTTTTGTTCTCCTCCCTCATTATAAGGAGTTCCTTATAGTGGGGGAGCATTATAAAAGCAATGGAGGACCAACCTCCTCCCTAGCTGAAATGCTCTGCTTTTAAATTAATCATTAGCTGGCACCCAGTGATAACTGGAAGACCAGTGACTGACCCAAGAGGGAACCTTCTTATCCATTAAAAGAGGTTTGCGTTGGAGGAGTATTGTCTCCATGGTAATGATCTGGGGAAGATCACTGACAACTATCTTTCAGTGGTTTGTCAGCTCTGTGGCAGATTATTGTTCAGATGCAATTTTGACATTATATCTAAATTGTTCTTTCTGGAGAAGTAGATTCAGGCCTTTCAGTCAGAGCTTGGTTCATTGTCAAGCTTTATCACGAACACAACCACAGATCTTCAGGGAGGAATGAATTACATGTCTTTATCTAAATGGACCCCCTTCGTTCTGCTATATCCAATGTACTGTCAACAAACAAAAGCATCTGATCCTTCAGAAGACAAACCAGCAGTTCACATCATGGCCAGGAGGACTATCCATGCCCCATAGCTTTCTAGCTAAGCTGCTCTTTAGGAAAAAAGCTGAAATGTGTTGTGTCAGCTGGTGAGAAACACTGCCTTCAGATCTTTGATGAACAGAGTCTTGGTTCCTTGTTTTCATTTTTTCCCCTGGGGTTACCCAACATGCCAAGTCTAAAATTAATGCTCATGACACTCTTAAAGTAGAATGAAACCCTAGCACTGAAGACTTTTATGGACTGTGATGTCATGCATAGAGACAAGTTTGTTTATGTGGTTGGAAGTGGAATTATTGGGTTTTCCCATTGCTTTTGGTTTGCCCAATCCAGGACAGTCTGTTCTTGCAGAGTGTTGGGTTCCCAAGAAATAATTTTGAAAAGAAAAACAAAGATTTTATTTTATATCTGTAGACATCTTATCTTTTCAATCTTTTATTTATCTTCTTAACCTTTCTGCTGTGGTATCATAATCCTCCTTCGTGCTAATCCAGTATTGGTCTCAATTGGTCAATGGTCTGGATTGCTCAGTGTTGTAACTGTGACTGGAAAACGGGGTTGATTCTTATATTTTCCTATCCTGTTCTTATTTTTACATCCCTGAAGAGCTCAGAAACTTTGTTTTGGATGTGTTCAGATTTGTGGTGAACATTTTGATTACATATTTGGATGGTGTAAAAAGTGTGATTTTGCGATACTACTTCAGATCATATATTTTGAAAAATTGTGAACTTAGAGACTTTGCTCTGCCTTCAAACCCAGCAGCATCCTCATAAGAGGAAGGACACAATAAATAGGCTGTTTTCATGGCACCACCTTGGGCTGGAGAAGGACGTAGACCATACTTATCGAGGGAGGATCGTGACATGTGTGTGGATATCAGTTTTCGGCTCAGCTGTTATTCCTCACTGTACCTTTTCCTTAATGCAGCTAAATTCGATGGCTGTAAAAAGGCTTGCAAAGCACAGCAAGGTTACCCAGAGCTTGGCCAGGTCAGGCATAACCAAAGCACATGCACGCACATGCACACACACTTGTTTCACAGTAGGGCCTGCTCAATTTGTGTCTTGCCTAGGCTGACCATCCTTGCCCTGAGTAGCTGCTGTCGTGGCCTGAGCTCCCACACCCAGTCCTGCAGCAGGAGCCAGGTCTTCCTCAGTGTGGAGCAGCAATGGGGTAAGGTGGTGGGGGTGGCTGCATGTCCAGTGCCCAGCTCTCAGGGCTACCGAGTGTCCGCACGGCTAGGGACACGGGGAAGGGGGCTCATCTGCCCTGGTCCTGGTGCCCTGAGGTGTTGTTTGGAGATTGTGTCTGGGTAAGCTGTTGTATTGCTATTAAAAAGCTATTTTTTCCTGACACATGCCATCTCAGTGACACTGCTGTTGCTCTGTGGGATGTAAACACAGCAGCGCCACTGCTGCTCTTCACACCACTAACGATGTGCTAACGCAGTTAGCCCGGCTGTGACCCACAGGCTCCAAAAGGTACCAGTCCAGCTCCACCAGGCACAGGAGTTCTATGCTCTCCTCTTGCTCAAACACATTGAGATCCTTTCCTAACAGCTCGCAGAGAAAATCTCCTTTTACTCATAGGCTGTGCAAAGAGCCAGAAGTTTGCAGTCTGCCAAGTTTTCCTGTTCTTACAGAAGCTCAGTTCAATTGTTGCATTTAATGAAACATCCCATGGTTATTTTACCATTTTGGCACACTAACAGGACTTTTTGTCAGCGAAAACAATTAATGACTCCCAATACAAATTGGCATCAATAATTTATTTTTTATATACAAACAAAAATATGTCTGTGGCTTCTGGTGTGAAGTCCCACATAATTCTCATGCTAATTTCCCTGGCAATTATGATTGGTGCAAAGTTTCATACATGGATTGGCACTTCTACAAACTCACATCTTCAGAGTGGGGATCTTGTTTCACAGCTTTTCTGCTTGTTTGTTTTGCTGCACTTTGTAGGTACTGTACTATATTGACTCAACTTTTGCTACTTACCCGTTTCTCGTGTTGGGTGTGGTGACTCACCATTGCTGTCTATGCTTCTGTGGAAGTTTGCTATGAAGAAGGAAACTTTGTACCTAAAGCACTTTATTTTGGACCATTAATTGGAAAAGATTTGCAGAGGCAATATGCATGTGCTACTATGTGGAGAAAAAACATCAAAAGACAACACGTATGTTCTAGACCCATGGAGTATTCCTGTTCCAGAGAGAGTGGAAGTCAACCAGAAGTCTTTCCATTGACTCTGCTGGATTTTGGATCAAGTCTTGTGTCTGTAAGTGGCGTCCAAAGGTCTGGGCTGTTCACAAATGATCCATGTCTGTTGTAGTTACCAGGAAATGCAGGGAATGGGCCAGAGTTCAGCTTTTTCAAATCCAAGTCACACAGACCAAAAGAAAGATGTCATTATCCAACGTGCTACAGTCCTCCAGAGGGCTGAGTTTCCCTGTGATCCAGCTCCTCAGCTATTAAAAAAGTAACAAAAACTTTGCTGGCTAGAAGTGTATTGGGCAGGAACTGGTAAATTTCAGTCATTCTGCAAATGCTCATAAATACATTGGAGCTGGAAATTAGGAGTATGGTGACTTTCTGAGCTAGACCTCTGATATAAGTGACCCCATAAGTGCACTGAGGTGTGAGATGGAGATTGAGAAGTGCAGGGAGGGGAATCTTATGGGAGCATGCTGATCCTGGCAAAGTCAGTAGCCAGAGAGTGTCTTAGGAAGGGATTACACGGTACAGTGCCTGCCGTTGTGGGGACTAGGTTCCAAGAACATATATACCATGATAAATGCACTGAAGACTGCAAAGTATGCAGGTACTGAGGGGACTGCAAAAACACACAGGCTATGTTTCTATGTACAGTGCATTAGCTGTGTGTCATATGTCATACTGCACTGAAAAACTAGCATGGGTCTCAAATTGAGATCTACATCTCATGTTGATTTTATGTACAATATTTAAGAGATAACGAGTGCTTTGAACTCGAATTTCCCATCTTCACATTAAAAAAATAAAAGAAACCTGAAGAATTCTCTTCACTGGAGCAAACTAGATTATTGGTAAAATGTTTGCAGGGTACCTTTACATGCACAGATGGAAAAGGCTTGCAGAAATCATTGCGTAGAAAATAACCAAAATAATTAAGAATTTGTTGATGTTTATTGAGTACTGGTGGTCTAGAGAACAGCTGTTTGCCGTACTTGAAACTAGTTCTCTGTGAGTAATCCTGAGGAGGATCTGTTTGCAACTCCAGGTGAGTATAATCAATGGCACAGTTAAGTAGGATGTAAACTGCCTTCAGCATTTGTAGCCTCTTACTCAGGCTAGCTAAGAAAGTAAAAATAACTTCTGGCAATGCTTCACTATTGCCAGGGGGTCTGGTGTGTATAGTGAGCAGAACTGCAAAGATGCAAAATTTCTCCTTGCCTTTAAGTGCCCTGAAAATGATTAACAATCTATTTCTTCAAAGGGGGCCTATAATCTGACCTGGTTTATCATCCTCAGCTTCAGGAACACAGAAACAATTTCCAGCTTTACCGCACTTGTCCAAAATATGACAGAAGAGTTTTAAGCTTGGGTTGTTACCATTGTGTCTGCTGCTACTAAGAGGAGTACTAGACGTTGTGTATCAACAGCTGGACACACTACAAAGAGCAACATCTGTTTGACAACTATTCGTTGTTCAGGAAACTCATGGAGAATTCTACAGAAGTGTAGCTGGATATCATCACTGTTTTATTAAGTGCTGAAAAGTAAAGTTACCAATAAATTAAATTATGAGATTTTGTATTTGCACTGAGTGCTCTTCAGGTTGAGCAAGCACCCAGATTTTCAGAAAACCTGAGAAAATAGGATCAGAATTAAACACTTTGACTTCAAACTTGCAAAAATGCCATGAGAAAAACAGCACTGAAGGAGAACATGCCTTACAGTCACAGAAAATCTGTGCATCCCTTCTTCCATCAGTGGTGACAACAACAGACAAACAGCGCTTTACTTACCGCTTACAATAAAAGGTGACTCACAGAGACAGTGTGGGTGAGTAAAATTTTGCAAGATTGCCTTTCATATTTGACCAGTGTAACGATTATGCTGCAGACCTTTTATGGATGATTTGGAATATATGTGAGCATAGAATGAATGTGGGGGTGAGAAACAGCTTTTTTCCCACATAGAAATGATAACCACATGAATCTCAAATGAGCCTTAGAGCCGTAGTTCAAAACAAGCCCATCTGCACTGCGCTGAGCTCTAGGAATTCTTTTTAGTGTGCAGAAAGAGCAGGAAACAGGAGCTTGTGCCCTTTTCAGAGTCAGTTTAGGACACCATAAGTCCTGGGAGAATGGAAGCAGAGCGACTGCTGCCTTCCCCCGGTCAGAAGGGCTGTGGCCCATGGTCAGGTTGTGCCCATGTACTCCAGCCCCGTAGGCACACCTGCACAATCCTGGTAGATGGAGCCTACACAAACTAATGTCTGGAAGAACGGGAGTACTTTGAGCCTGCTTGCATGAGAGAGAGGCATAATTTCCAATGATGTGGAGTCAAATCCAGTCTTGTGTTCTCAGCCTTGGACCCTGACGTCCATCAAGGCAGTCCCCTGAGGTCAGGGTTTCCTCCCCATGTGCTCTGCAAAGAGATAGAAGAGCTCCACTGAACACTGACTGAAGCAGTATGTGCAACCTCAGAGCATTTCCTGGGGGTCACGGAGGGCCAAAGCAACTGTGCATAGGTGAGCTAGGTGGCATTTCTCATTCTGCAACCCAACAGGGTCTTCCCTCAGATGCATGCTCCAAGCCCCTTGGCAGGGTCCTTTTACCTTCTCACTCAGAAGAGCTTCTTTGTTGCTGGAGGGTGCCTTTGGGCAGAACCATCAGATGAAAATTTCCTATCTTCTTCAGCACAGCTATCTTGAAACTTTTTTGCTACGTAGGCCAGGATGCTGTTGCTGGTGTTGCTCCTCCCCATCTCTATCAATTATGCAATCAACTAAAAGAGTGGAGTTTAAGATGTGCTCATTCTGTGTTTACCCCTTTTCTGAACAATCACTGAGACCCTGAGATGTGGTGCCCAGGCAGGAAGCCCCACTTTTCAGCATGCGGCAGTGTCTGGGCTTTGCCTCCAGGTGTGAGCAAAGTCCTGTGCTCTGTCTGTGCTGCCACTGGAGCCACAGAAGAAGTCTGCTTCACAGTAAGGCTGTATCCATTCTTTTTATCTTTCTTGCACAGCTCCTGGTACACCTCCTGACGTGATTCTGTTTTCCACCGCAGATCTTCTTGAGGCTATTTCTCCTTTCTCTCTCCTGCCGCCCCCCGCCTTCTCCCTTTCCCCATCTCCATTTTCTGTGTGGATCCATTCTGAATTTCTCCAGAGCTTTAGGGCCAGAAGGAAGTTTCTAATTTATCTGATGTCGGCACTCCTGTTGTCTAGCTGTTGTGAAGGAAATGTTTGGTGGTTGAGTGTGGGGAGGAGAGGGAGAGAGCAGTGCAGCTGGTGCATGAGACAAAGACAAGACACCCACTGATTTATTCCTCTGAGTAGGTATCATCTCCCTTTCTTTGGGCTCTCTGTAGGCACCAGCACCTCTGGCTCTATGACCTGCCCTTCCACTCCTTCATGGGCAGAAGCAGCAGACAAAGAGTTGTCCATTTGGGAAAAAACACCGTATTTTTCCTTATTCTGTGCAGCATTACCTTATCTTTGATGCATTCATGCTCCTGAGGTACTAACTGTGGAAAAATCAGAAGAGAAGGAAGTCAAGGAGGTCTGGAGCATTATCTTCAACCGCCCTCAAACCTTGAGGAAGCTTTTTCTCTTACTATTCCCCAGCATGCAATTGCCCATCTTTCTGCAACTGGAATTGCCTAAAATCACAATGGCACTTTGAAATGAAGGGTATTTGGCTCCTAAATATACATCTAAGTCAATTTGGACTATAATTTCCTTGCAGAAATCTGTCCTGTTTAATAGTCAGATTTTGAATTTCATATTCTAGACATGTCACTTCCACGACCTTTTAGTTACAAAAGCATAATCTAAAGTGAATATGTTTTAAACCTAATTGAATATATTTTTGGAAGCTCTCTGGAGATATACCAAGGAGAAAGAGACAATTAGCCAGCAGAAGCAAAGCTTTATGTGCATGTCAGCATTTTCAGCAGTTCCCTCCTGCTGTACAACATGTTAGTGTTCTGATCAAATCCCATCGTCACTGCTGGGGTTTTCCCAGCTGTACTTCTTGATTTCTGAAACCATATAGTTTAAGATATGTTTGAAATAGAAATAATTATTTCATATTGTCCTTGTGACATTTTTTATGTTGGAATGAGTTGGGGCTTTTGCAGGGATCATCCAGCTAATCTCTCTTTCCAAGCAGGGTACCACTAGAAGTCACTTGACAGCATCTGGAGCGGATTGCCTGAAGGAAATGTAGGGAAGATGTCTGGCTTTTGTCAGTACCACTGTGCATATTTAATGACGGTATGATGCAAGCAAAGTTCTGTTTTCCTGCTCAGCCTTGTGATCTCCAGGTCTGCAAGCAAATTTCTCAATGCTACTGTGAGAACAGACTGTTTAATCTGTCGTGTTTTAAGGATTTCCATTGCCCTTTCTTCCTGCCAGAAACTGGAGGCATAGTCAGGACCACACAGTCACAGAGAGTCTCAGGATGTGTGTACCAAACCCAGCAATTCTAGGGGTAGCATGTCTCTGGTTGGCACCAGCTTGGCACCAGGATTTTCTGTATGTGCCAGAACACTAACGCATGCAGAGCAGGTGTTTACTGGTTGGTAGCTTCCTGCGCTTCCTTTTTTGCTGCCAAAAAGCGAAGAAACAAATAGGGCTGCTATTCTTGGCAAATCTAGGTCATATCAAACACAATCTTATGGTTACTTTTAGCTTGTAGTAGTCAAGACAAAGCATAGTGAAGGGTTCTGGGTTTTTTCCTCCCTCTTTTTAGTATAAGCCTCAAATTAGAGCCACTAAGTAAGGACCCTGAGGCTTAGTTTTGTGTATTCAAAATTCTGCTTCAGTTAGTAGCTTAGTGCTTTTAAAATTTTGGTTAATTTTGCTGACAGCTGAAGACTATGGCTTTCATGGGACTGCTTTGAAGTTTGTTGCACTAGGACCTCATCAGAGGTTCCTCCTTAGCTTGCAGCAAGGCTGCTTCCCTGCAGGGGCGCGGAGCCAGGGCTCAGCCCTCAGCCTGAGCTCAGCTCAATTCTCTGTGTTGAAATCTCAGCTTCTCCACTGTATTTTTTGTCAGTCCAGTCTGCTGCAGAAGCCCTTCAACTTTCCAGCTAGGGTAAACATTTTTAACTAATTGCTGCCCCAGGTGCAACTGGGCAATGCACTGGTGTCCCAGGGAGCAGAAGGGCCCAGCAATCGCCCCTTCTCCGTTCCTGCTGCCTCTTGTCTCTGCAATGTCCATCATCAATGGTCTGTCAGCTCTTGGGGGAGAATGTGTATCTGGGAAGTCACGTAAGTTGGAAGAAGGGATCCATTGAGTAAGCCTTTTTCGTAACAGAAATTTAAGCCAGATAGAGGCATTATTCAGAATAACTGGTAGGCTAAAGAGAAGGGTTAGATTTCCTCCTTTGCAATTTCAGCTTGGCTTCATATTACCATCCTACAGTATTTTAGCACCTCACTTAAAAGTGGCATGCCAAATATCCTGGCTCCTAATTTGGAATGCTTCTACAAGTGCTATATTCCCTGTCCTCTCAAAGTGCACCAAGAAGCAGTCGTATTGTCCATTTATTGCCAGGACGTCAGCTCTAAACAATACGGTAGAAGTCATCACCACCGTCCTATCACATATTTCTGAGAAGCACCTTCATTCATTTTTCCCAAGTTGCTCTTCTCATGAAAGAGGAACCTCCTCATGTATATTAATAAATTCAGTAACTACACATATTGTAGAATAGACCTTTTCTATGGTACCTGGGAGATTCAACAGTAATTGGTGACGAGCTGAGAGAATTTCCTGTCAGACTATGTACTGTCCATCTATGTAGATCTAGCTATTGTCTCTTCTTCTACACAAATTGGCTCAGTTTTTGGACCTGTGATTGTGCAGTGCACAGGGGTCCTGGACCATGACTGACACACAGAAGCACCACTGCAAAGTGAATCATTACTAAAGATCAATAGTGATGATTGTGCCTGTTCTGTGATCCTTACAGATTCTCCAGTGCCAGGGGATGATGTCTGTAGCCTGTCCTGGGTCCTGTACAGAACAGAAGAGAAAAGTGAGCACATCTGTGGAAAAGGGAGATGAATCTAACGTCTGGATTTCACATGGATTTAATGCAGATTTAAGCAGGCTGTGGCAGATAGGGCACAGGTTCCTTGAGATAAAAGTGATGTGTATATCCAGCAGGTGAGATGTATGTCTGTTTAACAGAAACAGGTATCAAACAGGCCCCTTGAGATATTTGGGGTGTTTGTAGAATTGTATAGACATCTTTTAAACTAAAGTTCCAGTTCTGTGTCTTAAAAAAGCTGTCATGTTCTCTCTCTTCACAGAAATATACATACACATACACGCACACTATGTTTTTTATACAAATCTGTATATGCATATGCATATACACATACACTGAAATGACCTTTGATTTTATGACTAACAGATAATTAACGAAAATGTTGAGCTGCTGAGCTAAGGAATTCTTGTAAAAATGCAGTTATTGTTAAAACACAGAATTACCACAGGATGTGGTTTTCCAAAGGCAGTGAGGGGTAAGGTCTGACGGTCCTGAGTTATGGTTCTCCTTTTGCATAATACTTTATATTTCATTTTTAAAAAGCAATCTTGTCTCCCTGAGTTTCTGAGCTAAAGTTCACCTCAAAAGCAAGACAAAACTCCATAAAATCCCATTTTATCACTACCTGCACAATTATGTAGGTTGAAACCTAGAAGCAGCTCACAGTGTTATTGCTCAAATCATCTCCTAGAGGCTAAAGGCTGTTACCCAGTAACTATGTTCATGTCCCATCATGTATTGAAATACTTCTCCACAGGCAGATCAATCTCGTTTGCTCAAAAAGCAAAACTTCTAAAAAAAAAGAAAACAAAATGTCCAGCGGCTGGAAATTAAAACTAGGTAGACCCAGGGGGCACTGTTGACAGTGAAGGTAATAAACTATTAAAATGCTGTAACTACAGGTGTGTAATCTGTAATCTGTAAAATATATGACCGGGTTCTGAGAGTCATGCTATGCAGATCCGTGAGCAGCATAGACAGGCAGTCATGAGGGAAGAAGGGGTAAATGGGTCTCTGTCCTGGCTCAGATTTTACAGGTTTCTTGGCAAACTGGCAATTGCATTTGATGAGAGTATTGTCTTTGCACCTCGTGGCGTGTTATCTGAACTTGCAGTCACCCATATAATCTAGGGATTGGGCACAGAGAACAACACGTGACATACTCTGAGTTAGTATCTAACGTATCCCATGTGATGTGCACTGATGGACATGGACTTCAGAGAACCATGTGAGTGGGAAAAACGTTCAGGTCCCTGTGTCAGAGAGACGGATGGCTCTCCTTGCCTTCTGCAAGGGTGGTGGGTTGAGTCCTTTCCTGCGTGTGAATCCAGCGGGCTGCCCTGTGGGTCCCTCTCGAGTTTGTGCAGTTTCTCCACAAAAGCCTGAAGCCCTGGGGATGAGTCCGGAGGCCTGTGTTACACCGGGAAACTGGCCATCTCTGTCAGCAGAGAAAAAAAAACAGCCACCCCTTCGTCGCATTTCAGGTTACTGCTTTCAGCCCCTTGTCTCCAGTACGGAAGGATTCTGGGGGTACTGAATGAAAATTAACTTTGGGGAACACTCCTTTTGGCACCTCATTTCACTTCTAAGCAAATAGTCTGAGGTGGCAGTTTCCCACTCCCATTAATCCTGCTGGCCTCTCCAGGAGCACCTTGCTGACAGGTTGAAGTGGTTGCACTGTGAAATTGTTCAGCCTATGTCTGTATTGTTCAGACAATGTCTGTATTGTTAGGAGCAACGTTGTTCAGAGCAAGCAATCATTGTATTGACCCCAGAGGAAGTCTGGAAAACACTCTTGTGGCTAAAACTGCATTTTCACATGTGTCCAGTGTTTCTATCTCGTTCCAAGTTTGGTTTACCATGTAGAGCCATTGTGGTGGTGTAAGGAAGAGGATGAGCCAAAATACATGCCTCTTTCTACAGGAAAACATCCTCATTTGGACATCCACTGGGTATGTACAGGTTCTGGCCCTTGTCTGTAGGGAGGGGCTTGGCTGCCTTGCTCTTGGTACCACACAGCCTCACCCGGACAGACGTACGGCATCTGCCACCCTCCAGCCTGTCTGCCAGCACACCGACACAGAGGAATGCCCAAAGAAGACAGATTCCCTTCTGCTTCCCTAGGAATGCAGTTGTAGAAGATTAGTGTAGGAAGCTGTGGCTTAAACAGAAGTGGTGAGAAGAGTGATGGCAATGCTGCGGTTGTGGTTCAGGGCCCAGGAGACCTAGCACTAATTTAGCTCCTCTGCTGCTCCCTGAGTAACTCTGTGCGAGTCACGTAGCATCTCCAGGCTTTGGCTTTCCATCTGTCTGTTGAGTCAACACTCCTCCTTTCTTAAGTTTTGTCAAGACCTGGTGTCTGAAATAGTGGGGCTTGATGTAAGGCAAAAGTGAACTCGTGTCATTATAGAGAGGTCTGCAAGTGATTTACCTGTGCCTTTTAAAGGAAAATGTTATTTGAATGTGTTTTAATCAGGTACAAAATGCTATACCCAGCATGTTATATAAGCACAATAACATTCCGATGAGAAATAAGGCAATTTAAAATATAGCAAAAATAACAATATATCACCAAGTCACGGAACCTGACTTTTAGAGGATCAAAATAACAATGAACAGAATAACCATTGCATTTTTAAAACTACCACCTAGCACCTCCAAAAGTGACTAAATTTTATTTGCTGACTCCAGCGTGGTGACTTAATTTCTGTGATTATCAGGGCCAGAGGGCACTAATCAGTCTTAATTGCCCTGACCAGCCTCACCTGGGGGCCACATCCACACCTCTGCTCGTGGGCTCAGGGACTCCATTTCAGCCCTGGCCCATGCTGTAGGGAACCTTGGTTTTGGCATTTTGTCTTGCTGCCCTGACCTAGTGGCTGGGTCTTTGACTGCATTGCTGGTGTGGTGCTGTCTCCAGACCTGTCTCATGGCTGAACGTACAGTGTAAGCTGGCCTCCTGCCCTGTGTCCTGTTTTCCTGGCGGGACTGGCTGGATGGACCCTGGTTTCACCCTGCCTGGTGCCCGCTGGGCGATGCCTGGTACCCCCACCACCCTGGTCCTGCCCAGGCTCTGTGGGACAGTCCCTGAGGGGGAGAACACTGCTTCTGCTGGGGTCACACTCGGCTCCTGCCTTACCCCGTCATGGAGCAGCACTGTTCCTGCTGCTTCCTGGCAGCCAAAACTTCCGTGTGGAGTCTTGTGAAGGATTTTTAAAAATCCAGATATATTATGCCTATGGTCAACAGGTTAGCTGCTTTTCCCTTTCCATAAGTCACGCTGACTCTTTTGCAATGGACTCCATTGATCTACGTGCTTTGTGGTCGTGTTCTTTGTTACAGACTCTACCATCTCACAAGGGCTGGAAATCTGTCTCAGTCTGTGGTGCCCAGGTTCCCCTCCAGAGCTTCTTGTGATGCGTTGATTTGCTTTTCTGTCTGCTACTAGAGCCTTGAAAACTACTGTACCACAATCGTCATTGCAGAGCAGCTCTACCATTCCCTGCTTTTTGAAGCAGGTCCTGTGGACCACCAAAGGCTACATCTGGAGCAGCATCATCTCTCGTGGGTCCTGCAGCCGGCTGGTTGGAGCAGCAGTCCTTTGCTGGGCAGCTGAAACCTTTCACTGTTACTAAGCCTTCACAATTCAGCTTCTCATTGAACCCTTCCTGGTCATTATCATCATTCCAAGATCATAGAATCATAGAATCATAGA
>NW_010111752.1:0-3363 GCF_000699245.1 Pterocles gutturalis
AAAAAAAAAAAAGCCAAGCCAGCTGCAGCATTTTTTGACAGCATTTTATTTGACAGCCTTCCCACGAGCGCTGCTGCGCCTTCTCCTCCTCCCCGCCGTGGGATTTGCAGCTTTCCCCCATCCAAAGAGCGTGTTGAACACAAACACTCGTGGCCGTCTCCAGCCGCCCCGCTGGCTGCGCGCCTTACTCGCGATCGCTAATCTCGGAGTGGGAGCCGGCCAGGAAAATAAATAACTAACGTGGTCCCCCGCCTTCTTCAGCGGTAGCCGCTAGGAAATTCCCAGATAGGGATACACATACATATAATTTTTTTTTTTTTTTAATTTCCCTCCCCTCCCCTGTGCTTACAACGCCACACGCTGTCTCAACCCGGGAACAGCTCGCCAGAAATCCCCGGCTCGCCCAGTTAATTTTCTTGATACTTGACACTTTTTTGGGGGGAGCGTAAAGGTTGGCAAGTGCCAGCCTCCCCCTTCCAACCTCCCTCCACCCGTCTGCATGGCAGCTAAAGCGCTTTTTAACAGCATCCTCTAGCCCAGCAGCCCACTGGAAGTGTCAAGAAACACTTGGTTGCAAAAGAAAATAATGGGCTTTCTTTAAATATAGTCGTTTACTTCAAAACCAGCAGCCCCGTGACAGGGAAACTGGCCCTGCCTCCCCATGACTGTCTGCAAGAGGGGTTTGCGCCCCCTCCTCTCCAGCCTCAAGCTCCCCAGGGAGCCAAGGTAGAACCTCTCTCAGCCCACTCGGGCTTTGTCCTGAGAGCTGCTACCACTTTTGTTCATCTCCTCAGTCCTTTCTAGCCCAAAGGAGGCCCTGCAAAGCTATCAGCTGTGTGGTGATATGAAACATCCCTTTCAATAGCGAAGACGGGCTTTATAGCATGAGGTATCTGATTGTGGCATGTGATGACCTTAGCCCAAGCGCACCCCTTAATCCCCCCGCCATGGGTGTTCCATAGGAGAGGAGTAACCCCAAGCTGCTCATTGAGATTCGGCACACACGGATGTGGGGGCAATATTTAGAGGGTGTCAGGCAGGGTCGTGTGACTGTACCAGGCGGGCTGCAAAGGAGCGGGCTTGAATTCCACCTGCTCAGCCTGATTTCAAACTGTCCAAACCTCATTTCATGACAGAACATCTTATGAGAAGATTAAACCCCATAATGCCAGGCAGAAAGATTCTTTATCTAGATCTCTGTTTGCAAAAAGTATGATCCCGGAGACTGGAATGCAAAGAAGAGTTCCCCCAAGGCCTGAATTGTTGTCACCAGGACAGAGGAGGGAGAGGCAGGGGTGGTAAAAGGGACATTGATAATGCGCTACAGCAAGTATTTAGAGCAAGCTTCTACATTTAAAATTCAAATACACATCTTGAGTGCCTTGGAAAAGTGGCTCTGCTGTGCAAATAGTGCTTGGAAGGTCCTGGGTTTTTTGGAGAGTATGTGTGTGAATTGGCACATAGGGTTTCTGCACCTGAACAAATAGGGAGGGGGAGAAAAGGGGGGGAAGAAGCTGGGAAAAAAATGGAAGTGTCCTCTCTTCCAAGAGTGTCTGCATTTATTACATGAATCAGAATGACAATGCTGATCCTTTATTGGATTTTAATTAGAGAACCCAAACAAGCACTGCTCAAAGAAGCAGATTTTCACACCTCTGCCAATTCACTGGCATGTTTGTAGAGCTGCTACACTACTAGATCTATTCATCAAGTCCCTGAATATGCAAACAAAGCTCATGCCAGACCTTTACCGCCAGCTTGTAGGAAGGTGTAGTTTGCTAGCAGAGGGCTCCACATAAAGCACATAGCTTGTTTGTTGCCATGTCCTCCCTGAAGAGGCCTTGGAGGTCTTGCTGCTTCATTTCTGAAGGAGAAGTGATAAAATCGTTAGCAAATCAATAACAGTCTAATTTTCACCCTTCCTGTCCTTCCTGAGAAAGTCATTAGGAGACACTCCAAAGGTTTATTTAAATCATAAGAGCTTCAGTACCAGCCACAGAGCCAAAATACAAAATCTGACCACCTTTAGGTGATAAATCACCAGGACTCTAAACTGGTATAGGGAGCGACTGGGAGAAACCAGGGGAAGACAATGGAGGGATGAGGAATGTTAACAGCTGTAGCAAAGACACTTGCTACCATGACATACCATGGGCTACAACCCGATATATAGAAAATTGTAGCTTTTAGGAACAGCCTGGAATCCCTTGGTTAAGTCGGCAACCAGATTGGAACAGGGCAGTGGTCCTCTCCCACCGCCCCGCAGGTGGCTGAGCTCCCATGAAGGAATTTGCAAGAGAGACCTGAAGTCTCATTGTTATTTCTGCTTTCTTTAAACCTGTGATTACTCCTCTTGGGAGCACCGGAAAGCAGCAGCAGTGGCAACAGCATTTAGTAGCTAAACTCTGAGTAACATCAAAAGCAGAAGGTGAAGAAGGGATGCGCTTGGGTCCAGCACAGGTGTGGGTCTTCCTGGGGACCATGTGCCCCAGGACAGGGAACAGCATCCTCCCTCCTGTTGGGTGGGAAAGCTGAGGGAGATGCTTTTTTTTGTTTGGGTTTTCTTTTTTTTCTTTTTTTTTTTTGGAAAGAGAAGAGAACTGCAGTTCTGGGGATGCCAGGCAGGGGTGTTAGGAGTGGTGGCATGTGCCCCAGCAGCTTCCGTGCCAAGCAGAGGGGCAGCAACGGCTGGGGGGGAGCAGCACAGGCTGATGGAGGGGAGCTTGGGAAATCTGTGCTGTGGCTTTCCAGTGGGGTGATGTGCAAGTCTGCATGCTCTTTGGGACAAAGCCTCCTCCTGCTCTTTGCTATTTGCTGCCCTAGATGGGGTCCTTGAGTAAGAGCTGTGTGGTGACCCAGAGCACTGGGAGCACAGACACTTGCATAGAGGAGAAACCTTATGCCAGCAAAACCGCTCAGCTCTGAAAGCCTGCAGGCTATTCAGCATAAGTTTTTGGGCACAGGGCAAACAGCATCCAAGTGGGAACCTGTTCCAGAAGAGTTTTTTTTTCTGGAACAGCTTTTTCAGGGGAAATAATTTGGCCCTTTTCCTTAATGAGACAAAGAGTCCCTGTGCCTCCCAACCCAGAGGGAGATGCAGGATATGGCAGGAAGGGGGTCCTTCCTTGACCCACTGAGTGTGACTGGGGCATATCTGCAGATGAGGATGGAGGCATTTTGGTGGGGAGCAAGGCTGCTTCCTGCACCCATGCATCTTGGGCAGGTCGGGGTGGTTGGGGAAGAGGCATGTCCCCCCATGTCCCCATGCCCTGGCCTGGGGGGTGCCCCCTCTAACCCAGCTGTGCCTCTCTCCTTGCACAGAAAACTCGGTGGCGGCCAAATCGGGGGGCTGCTTCCCTGGCT
>NW_010111753.1:0-24331 GCF_000699245.1 Pterocles gutturalis
TATATATATATAAAATCTAGAAATCAAATTGCCTCTCTAAAGCTACATTTCTTTGTTGGTTTGAAAATACATTTAAAAAAACCCATCTCCACTAAAATAACTTACTGGCTTCCATGTGCATTCACAAATTGCTTCACTTAACACCAAACTGAACTTTTTCACACTTTTAATCGTCACAGAAAGCTCTAGCCATTACGTGTTGTCAATCCACTTCATGGAGGGTATATGACCAGCAGTTAAAAAAATACCTTTTAAGCAATGTTTACAATATGTACCAATTTTTAAAGTTATTTCACACCCATGCTCTCCACTTAAGCCAACTGTACTAGTCATGTCCCTTCCCTCATCACCAAAGATATTTTAGTACTGGAGGTCAACTCATACTTTGTTCCCACTTCCCCATCCTCCGATGAGTACATTTTGCATCCTGCCCTTACCGGACACACCTAAGTGAGAAACACCATGCTAAGCACAAGCCCAAGTGCACATCCACTCCTTCTCCTGGAAGTCTTCAAGCCTGGAGTTTTAATGAATAGGGTGGGGACTCTCACAACATTTCCCACTGGCTAAATAATCCACCTTCAGCTTGCACACACGGATTTGATGCTTTTCCAGGGTCAGATAGCATCTCAAAAAGATTTCTTTTATCTTTAACCCTGTTCAAACACGATGTCTGGGTGGTAATATTTCCGTTCGCTCTCAGCCCACAGATTCTAAACAATAATACACTTCACATGGGTTAATCAAACTGAGATAATACTGTCATGACGGAGCCAAAATTCTGGAAATCGCATAAATCGGCAAGAGGAACATCAGTTCATAGAAACTTTTCCTTTGCTAGTGCAACAAGTAAACCTGCAGTACGTAACCAGACTACAGGCAGGGTTTTCTTTCTGGGAAGTGTTTCTCAACTATTTTTATGATAATCAATGTTTTTTCTCTAAACAAGGTACTATTCCCATTTACTTACATAACATGGGTAACTAGATTAACCTGAATTTTAAAATTCCTGAAGTTTAAAATTCCCACTAACTGGAGCATTCACTGCTTCTGACTGGGAATTACTACACAGTTGTATAGCTCTCCAATTAAATGCTCTTTCAACTCTTCAGCTTCACTTGTTATCCTAGAGCATCTCAAGAAAGCTTCTTGTCAGTTCCTAAATACTCACTGTTCAAGCCTTGACATTTACACTCTTCAAATATTTGCATACCATTATTATGCTTCTGTTAACCATCTATGAGCAAAGCTATATTTATCCTACCCTTGTACTCATTCCTAATTATTCCACCCTTCCCAGCTTTGATATTTTTGTTCTTCTTCTTGGAATAATTCTTGCATATCGTCAGCACTTTTTTATTTTGATGATGTCAAGAACAAAATCTTATCCCAGGTGAAGTTACCAGAACTGATCCAGAGGTCCTGCCTTCCTGAACTGTGATATAACATGCTTCTGAATGCAAACTTTAGGATTGTATCAGATTCCCTTATCTTTCTCAGTCTTCCAGCCCATTACTACTCTGGTTTGCAAAACAGAGAGCTCCTGCACAGGGCAGCTGAAGTAAGGCAAAGTTGCTCAGAGCTGGGACTAAATGCACTAATCCAGAGGCCCTGGTCACTCAGCTGGTTTTCCTACCTGTTGGGCTATTCTCTATGTAGATAGCAGCTTTGTGAATTCTGGAAACGTGACGTTTCTTTACTAAACAAAACGGAATGCAAGGTAAAAAAAAGTGCAGGGCTGTTTATGGAGGAAACAATTAATTTAATCTGGTGATGTTAGCAGAAATGCCCTCCGTGTTAAGACTTTAGTTAAACTACAAAATGAAAGTGTCCTGGTTTTGGCTGGGACGGAGTTAACTTTCTTAACAGAAAATCATGTCAGTGCCTTATTCTTCTACTGGGACATTGACAGGACATCTTTTCACTTTACAGCTAGGTCTATGGCATTTGAGGATTCCTTTATGGCTGTGCTACATTCATGACATTCTGATTAGAACAATAGAAATTTAACTAAATGCAACGTTATTTTTCACACATAACAACATTTTTATTTTAAGATGGATATTCCTCTTGGCTATCTGCCCAACCGCTTTGTAGTCTGCTCTACTCGGGTCTACATCAGCAACAGAGACACATTAGTGTAACTGCATGTGTGCTATTCTGTATGCAAAAGATATCTATGAGTATTAACTAAATTTGCAAGAGGAATTAGGATCAGTAATAAATGCCTTAGCAAAGAGGCTTTTGGGAATAAAAAATATATCTTCAGGCAAAATTCTCATAAACTAGACATCATCTTTGATTTACAGTTTATGGTATTTTCTTCTCTGCATCCAATATTCCCAGCTTCAGGGCTCCTGTTCCGTTTGTTGTGATTGACTGGATAGGGTAGGAGGGCAGATCTGTAGGCTAAAGTTAAGTCAATGCAATCATGAACTTAGGGAAATAAAGAACATGTTCAACTCCAGTTTATAGAAGCCGGGTCACTCAGGCTGAAATCCCTTGGACTCACTCACTGGTAAGGAGCTTCCACTTCTTAATACAGAAATATTACGGTAACCAGAACCAATTCAGTGGCAGAATTTAAACTTTTGGTTGAAGGAGCAAATTGTGGTCATGTGACACAGAGTGAGGAGGAAAAGATGAATGTTTCTGGGATGCTCTTTTCCCATTCCTCATAAAAATAGCAGTCTGTCTTGGGCTCAATGGGAGTTTTACCTTAGTAACAATTTTGAGACCTCTCCTGAAGTCCTTGTCCATCTCTACTTTTATAAATTCATAGTATGTGAGGCCAGAAGGGACTATTCTAATTCTCTTGTCTGACCTCCTGCATAATAAGTTGATTATTATGAGCTCTTCTGTCCTTAAAGTCTTTAGATCACATTGTCCCATACTTTGGTTATTGAAGAATTATCCCCAACAGGATTTTTTCCTTTTTCTTTTTTTTTTTTTTTTTTTCTTTTCACAGTTTTAAATGACCCTGTTAATGGAACTTCCACCAGTGACAGGTTGTTTAAAAGTTACTTTAGGACTCTTTTTTCTGATCGTCAGCCTATACGTTCCTTTAGTTAATTTAATTCCATTGCTCATGGCAATGTCCACACCCTAAATAATTCTTCAACCTCCTTGGCATTTAAACTCTTCTCATGACTGTAGGCAATTTTCCTGTTTCTTTTTAGTCATTTCATAGCCAAGATACATGGATATTAGTTTTTCAGATCTGTCCTTATAAGTCAGTCCTCCTCAGCCTCTTAATTATGTCTTAGCCTAGCTGTTCACTGCTATAGTGGAAGAGCTTCAGTTCTCATCCTGTGTTAACCCATCCAGACCCAACAGAGTGTAGGCAAAATCCCACAGCAGCCAAGTCTGTAGAAACTGTCACTGACTTCACAAGAAGTTGGATCAGGACTTTATAATATGTGAAATTCCTTTTGGTGAATGATACAGGGAAATGAGTTAACAACTCTGTACCTGTAATGTTATCTCTGCAAAAGCATTTCATCTTCTATGTCCTGGCATAAGCATCTCATGACTATTTTGCAGACCACCTTTATCTCAAGTAATTTTGCCTTCTGAGCCTCACCTTCCACACAATCTTTATGCATGAATTTATTTTTTTCTGAGAGCTTTTCCTTTCCTTGAGTTTTTCAGGCTGAATTTTATTTCACATTTCTTGCCAGTGCATTCTCTCTGTGTCCCTCTGTATTATTTCTCTTTCCCCTAAGGTTACTTCCCCATTCCTGGTATGGCCTCACTAAGATGGGTTTTTATTGTGCCCCTCAGTTTTTAATGAAGAGTCCTCATGTCAAAGAGATATGAATTGAATATATTTTGCAAATGTAATTATAGCATGCTATTTACTATAAATTTTCCTTACGTTTTCAGTCCATACAATACTGTTATTTGTTAATTAATTAGTAAATTAATGTGCTGAACTAGATTTTGAGTCCAACACTTTGCAATTACATATACTAGACTGCTATATAAAATACACGTTATGGTCACACCAATATCTTTCTGTACCTTACCATTACATATGCCTGTATATAAAAATGCGTTATTTTCATCTTAGGAAACATACATATGCATGTGTATGTATGTGTGTGTAACATTAAGCAGCTCTCTATGCGTGGGTGCATACACACAAAGTAGGACAAAAAGCTACAACTGTAAAGCAGCCAATTGTCTAGAGAAAGTGGATAAAGAACAACTTTAGTCATTCAATGTAAAAAGGAGTCTGAAAGTCAAGCTGGCAAATTCAAAATGAGTGAAAAGGAGTATAATCAGATCATGGAGTTTATCTTCAAAAGAACTCTTAAAGGTAAAACTTAACTTGTTTAGAAAGGTACAGGCAGCTCCTGTATACAAGGTTGAGTACTCAAAGGTAAAATACTGACTGTGGGCAGACTTTTTAAAGGGTAGAAAATTGCGTCAGGGCTTGAACACTATCTCTGTAAAAACGAGAATATAAGAGGGACACACGACTGTCATATGGCCAGCTCAACACTGAGGACTCAATTTAATTGCCTAAAAGTATATAGATACTGTAATCTGAAATTCCCTGGGGTATCCAAGGCATTCTTATGGGACTAGTAGATACAGGACCAATGGAAAGCCTGTACACCTCTAGAGTGACACAGCTCCTGCAATTGCAAGAATATATTTGATGTACTGAAATATGCCTCCCCAAAGTAACCTTTGTTATTACACCATCGTAAGGTAAGGTATTACCATGTCTGTTCCTTTAGATTGGTTTCTTTAGACTGTTTTTTTTTTGGGAAACAAAGCTCCTGTGAAGCCTCTACTAATGTGTATTAAAATTCAAACTTTATCTAGGTACCTACCTGTCCATATGTGCATTTCCTAATTACCCTCACAAGATAGAAATCTGTAAAACCAGACTTGACTGCCGCTGCTCACCACTTGTTTTTTGTAGATAAGGAGGAACTGTTGTACAGGATTAGATAATTTGTCCAAAATCAGAGAGGAAGCCTGTGCTGGAGTTTGAAACAGCTTGCAGGTCAAAACCAATTTTCTCTCCCTGTGTGGACAGAGAGAAATTAAGTTAGAGGGAAGAAAAACTATGGTAATGCGGTAAAGTTAACTTGAAATCAAAGAGAACTGCAGGATGAAAAGCAGTCTAACAGTGAAATACATGCAAGATAGATATTGCCAATTATGACAGCACATAAAACTCCCTAAATAATCTTTGGTATTACCTACACTTTGACATGCTCCAGATAGTTGTCTGGCAGTGAGGCCAACTGGCATGGAAAACCTTGCACCCAAAATATTGAACCTTCTGGACCTCTGAAACACAGTGACCACAACGAGAATTTCCATGGAAAAGGTCCATGACCAGTTCTGCCTTGTGAACCAGGACCATAAATTTGGGAGGACAGTTCTAGATGGCCAGGAGCCACTCTGAAGGTTTAACAGTGGAGAAAACCAAGTTCTAATACATGACAATGTTATAAGTGTTTAATTTATCAGTGTAGCTCTAATCTGGGTCTGGTCAGATGTTTGCTTGGTTGTTTTTTCCTAAAGTGTAATTTTATTCATAACACAAATTTTGATTCTGTATTTTTAATGGAATTATAATTGTAACAAATTCCCATTTTGTAAAAAAAAATTGAAAGACACAAAAAGAGAAAATAATGTTGAAAGAGTTAAACTATACTATTTTAATATTATTGGATCAAAATTGTGTGTTTCATCATTCTAAGCAAGTTTTAATTTTAAAATGGACTTTATATCATATAAAATGCCAAACATTAATTTAAATATGAAATTGTTTGCAGTCATGAATGTCTGATCTGTTTTACTTGATTGATTTTTCTGTTGAGTTTTGTGAAAAAAACAACCCAAATCCTTTCTCCAAATTGCTTTTAGACTCCTTCACACATTAAAAAAATACCTCTGAAAGGAAACCAAATATAATCATTCTTAGTTTAAATGAAGGAGGAAATTGAGAACAAAGATTTGGAGGTGGGGTTTTCAGAAGCACCTACGTGACTCAGGAGCAGAAATCCACGTAAAGTAATTTATCTCTCAAAGTGCCTTGCCCAAAGTTACTTAACAGACCAGTGAAATACTAGAAAGACTCCTGTGTACATGTAGATTTATATTTTCTTTAATCTATAATTTTTCTGACCTACAGTGTCCTAATGTTCCTGTACAGCAGCTTTGTTCTGATTCAGGGAAATTCCAATTTCTGTGATATTTCTGCATTCTCTAGTTGCCATCTAGTGCAAACACATCACAGGCCACAGGCTCCATACACCTGACCTGGCATTTACTCCAGCCCACAGATTCTTAGTGCCATCCATAAAGGACATTTGGCATTGCTCTGCCTTGCCAAATCCACCTCAGGGTTCAGCTTCATATGTTCTCTTTTGCATCAGTTCCTTTAAAGATGGGACTTTCTTTAATGAGCTGTCAGAGCTAAGCATTTCTCTGCAGTTAAACAGTCCTTCAGTTTCCTTGAATTTATTCGTGCTAATAATTACTGAACGATGAGGCACACCACAACACTGTCCCCATCTGCAAGCTGGGAGTTAATGAAAGGTACGGTGGATAGGAAGCTCAGAGTATCAGAGCCATCAGGTCGTCTTGAATGTGACCATTTAATGCAGAACACATAAAAGTGAGGATTTGTCATACCAGATTGAACCCATGACCCCTCAAGTACCACTGGGCAAAGTTCTGTTTCTGATCTTTAGGTAAAAGGCAAGGAAAGCCATCAAGATGTTTGAAATGTTGACCACCCGTATTAAGTCAGCACTTCTTTTATCCTTGCCCAAGGATATGGGAAAGGATACAAAGACCGTTTTCCTTATATTCTTCTATTTTTAACTTTATTATCAGACTGAGGGAGAGCTATAGTTTTCAGAGATTTCAAGAAAATTTGGATGCCTGTTTATGAACCAGGGCTCCTGTTCCAGTGTCCTTATTTCAGCCATGCAAATGCTGTGCGTTCACTTGATTTGGAAGTCGGTTCTTTTCAAGTGTGCAACACATTGAGTTTTTGGATTCCTTCAAACCAGAAATTCAGACCAAATAGCAGGATCTTCAGAAGTTGTAACTTCATTGTCCTGAATACTTTGCTTACCTAAAGGATTTGGTCTGAAAAGTGCAAAGACATGTGACCGAGAATTAAGAATTGAAGTTAAAGAAAGAAACTCACACATTTCAAGCTGGTCTGATGCTATACTACCTTGTTCCAAAAAAAATTGTGACACCTTCTGCTAAATTTAAAAAAGAAAAAAAAAAAAAAAAAAGAAAAGAAGTGTTTTCTGGCCAGGTATATCTAGGAACATCTCAATCCAAAAGGAGATTGGAGGTTGATCCAATTCCAGTCCAGTCCGCAGCAAATCCCAGAAAAAAACATATTGCTGATGACAAGATATAGTCATCAATCATTTGATCTGCAAATACATAGTATGCAAATAAATACTTTAATGCAGTGAAAAAAGGCAAATATTCTGTTTTAAATAGACAAAAGTACTTTCAGTCATGATTTTATGAGTTTCAATTTTGGTTTTGTTTTTGTTTTTTTTTTTATCAGCCTTACTACTCAATTGTCAATGCATTCTCTTGCAGTCTTCTTGAAATATCAGTCCTCAAACACACATCCAGAACTATCCTGCACTACTGAACATCTCTGGTTTGCTCTCAACAAAGGTAAAAAGACAACTCAGAGATACCAACATCATTAGACAAAAAAACCCCAAACCAACAAAAAAACCCAAAAACACCACAAAGCCAAACAAACCCAAATTATGCAGTGGAGCTAACAAAGATTTATTTCTTTAGAAAATCATTCTGTTTGGTTTTTTCTTAACAAAGACACTAACATCTCTTCTCTGGTTCTGATGAATCTTGTAGAAACCATGCGTCTTCAACTGTGTCTTTGCTCTTGAATAACACCACCTGGGAACCGTTCTCTGTTGCACCGGCACCACGTAGCTCATGTTGATACAGCTAAGTTATCTTCCCCTGACAAAAAAATAGATTGCCACATGCAAACTCCTCCTTGGAAATGGTCCTGAGCTCTCGTTATTGCTCTAAGCTGTGCCTAGTAATTCTGTGACTAGTGCTGGGTATCCAGGCAAAGGGGAAATGCTGGTTGATGTCATCTCTTTGTCGGGGTGTCAAAAGGTTCAGGGTAGAAGAGGAAGGACTTACAGACAGATGGATGAAGACACAATGCAATCAGTTTAGCCTTGTTTCCTTAGGAAGCCAGAGCAATAACTCATTTTTCTAAGTTAACAGAAGAGAATATACTTATAAAAAAAGTCTAGACTCATATCTTTTCCCAGTGGCAGAAGGAATAGACCCCAGATTATTCACAGCTTTCCTTGATTGACACCAGATATCCCTCAAGTTTTACCAAAGCATAAGATTTCTGAAAGTTTGAATTCAATTAAAGTTTTGGAAATATAGTAGGAGATTTGTTATCCAAATACAAACTTTTAATTGTTCATTGTAACTTTTTCTTTCCCCAAAAGGCACAGAGAAAAAAGAAGCCCTCAGAGTCGCTTTTCAATATGCAACAGATTTCATGAAATATTCTGATAATACCTTCCATGAGGGTTTCAGTAAGATTGCTACTACGAGTCAGCATTTTAAGAAGAAGGCAGCTTTTGATATCAAGGTTTGTTTATATTTCAGGAAAAAAGAGAGCCAGCTCTAATCACACTTTATCTGCCTTTCCTCTTTAAGCTGCTGTCTTTTGGGTAGAGAGATCATTTTTACAAAGAGTTTTTACAGTGGACCCACTAGGCATTATTAGAATCAAACCGATGATATTCCTCCTTAGAGCTAAAGAAATGGAGATAAGAGAAGTAAATACAATATTCAAGGTAATTTTTAATAAAACTCAAAGTCTGTGCTTTCCTCAAATTTAGATGATTCCCTTGATCCTGAGAATAAATGTAACAATTTGCCAACCAAACTAATTTTCCAAAGCAGGTTCTTGAGAGTAGAACCAGCTGTTTTAAAATAGGACATGTTTGCGAGTTTAACCACAAAGAAACGGCCATTTCCTGTTCATGCAGAAGTGGATAGGAAAAGAGGGTAGATAGTCTGAATAATTATAGTTGGTTGACCATACAAGTATGCACATGTATCAATTAAGATCTCAAAAGTATTGACTAACACAAAAATAATGATAATTCCATTTGCTCAATTGCTTTATCCATAGATACAGTCCAGTTCCTGATTTGTCTGGTTGTTGATCAAGATGTATGCCAAATCTTTACACATTCAGAAGGCTAAATAAAATCAAGAGTCTTTGACCCTTCTAAACTAACGGAGAAAAATAAAAATTCTTGTGGTTCCAGGAGTGGATATGGATCAGTTAGTTGAACATTTTCATTTTGATAGCTTCAAATCATTTCTTTCCAGTCTTTTATTTTATAATACATTAGTTCAAAAGTTAAAACTGAAAATCTCTGCTGCCCAAAAACTTTTTTTTCTTTTAAATAATGTCAAAGTGGGCTGTTTTTGTACCGCCTGACATCTCCACTTTCTTTTCATTTTTCTTTAATTTTAAACTACCTAAAATAACCTCTTGCCTAGGAAAACCTGTGGGTTCAACAACCTGGCATTTTCCAGCCAACCTCTTCCAAAATATTGAAAAATTTCAAAACCCTTCTGTTTTTTCATTGCCCTGCTATGCTAATGCCTTAGTCCCCTGTAATCACGACACAGGGACAATGCTCAGGTTTTCTCAGTGTAGACACAAAGCCCATGGGAATCTGCACATGTTGGAGTTCTTGCAGCCTTTTAAGCTGCAAGTGGCGCCGTTAACCCCAGTAAGACCGTTCACAGGCATGTGCCACAGCACCCACTGCTTCTGGGCTCGGTTCCCAGCACTAATCCTGCTGACCTAGAAGGAAAATGTTGCTAGTAACTTGACTTAAATGGGAACTAGCATCCAATGTGATTTCTTCTCCCCTGAAGTTTGTGGTGTACACATCAGGTGAATATCCTGAGCTCCCTGCTTCACTTAATAGTAAACTGTGAGAATGAGAGCTACTGTCTGAGGGCCATTCACCCTGCTCCCGTATATACCTTCTGTGACCATAGAGGACAACCAGCTTACATTGGTTATTTAACTTCCAGTTAGCAAACACTGAAAGGATTAATCCTGCGTTATTTCTTTATCCTGGTTCGAGTCAGAACTCAAGCTTGGAGATGTCAACAGAGCTCTTCCACTGACACCCACCTTGCACCTTCCCACCACAGTCACCATTAAAACAAAATACTTAAAACCCTTTTTTTTTTAATGTGCCACTGTCACTTTAGGTGCATCTTTCTCCATCCAAGAAGAGGAAATGCCAAGCGTCGCAGTAAACTTAATTACCAGGGTCTGGAAAATGTTTGGGGCTTGGGTTTTTTATTTTTTATTTTTCATTTTTTATTCTTTATTCTTTATTTTTTTTTCTCCTATGATGAGCAGCACACAGTTTTCACATCTACATCTCCAGCAAAATGTTTATGTACTAAAAAAATCATGAGCGAGAAGATCCCACAAAAAAAAAAGAGACGAACTGACAATAAAGCAGAAGTTAAGTGACACCCAACTCTCCTTGTCTCACACGCACAGGCTGAGTCCCATCTGCTGGGTCCCGATAACTCATTTGCACGGGGCACGACGAATGGCTCGGTTTGGAGCCGTCAGAATCAGCTGCGGCACACGTGCCTCTTGCTCTCTAATTTTTCTTTTTCTTTTTCTTTTTCTTTTTCTTTTTCTTTTTCTTTTTCTTTTTCTTTTTCTTTTTCTTTTTCTTTTTCTTTTTCTTTTTCTTTTTCTTTTTCTTTTTCTTTTTCTTTCTTTTTTTTTTTTTTTTGTTAGGCTACAAACACTTCCCAGGACTCCCATTCACCACTGCAGAGCTGTTCGGAGCATTTGACCGACACTTTGCACGGAGCTCGTTTTCTGTCCCTTTTAGCAATGCCCCTGCTCAGGAGGATAAAACATTCACAAGCCACCCAGGCTTTCAGTGAATAAACCTTTAGCAAAGCTCCACCAAGGAAAAAAAAAAAAAAAAAGAAAAAAAAAAAAAAAAAAAAAAAAAAAAAAAAAAAAAAAAAAAAAAAAAAAAAAAAAAAAAAAAAAAAAAAAAAAAAAAAAAGAAAAAAAAGAAAAAAAGAAAAAAAAGAAAAAAAAGAAAAAAAAGAAAAAAAAGAAAAAAAAAAAGTCAAGCAAATCCATCTTTGTATCAGAGCTGCAGCAATAGGGAGCCAAGGGGGCATTTTTTCCCAAGTAACAAGGAGGTACTGCCCACTCTTGGCTTATCTGTGCAGCGATTTACATATATAACTCTCCGTGAAGAAGAGGTATCCGCTCTCTCTGACCTTAGTAAATCAAAAGCAGACAGGTCACAACTTTAAGTTATTTCTTTGGATACCAATCCGCCAACATACAGAACGGTATAAAACACATGCATAATACATAATACAGATCGGGTGCAGACCATCTGACTTGTTTTAACCCCCCTGGTTCTGTATTTTAATGGTACTGAATTTAGACCTGTCATTTCGGTTTCTTTTCGTGTCTGTTGAATATATTTGGCCAGAGTTTGTTCTCTGCATTTCCAATGAGGTCAGTAAGTAACTCAGTGTTTACACAGATGTTTTACAGAGTAGAATATGTTGTTAATATTTAAATTGCATACGTATGTCTGCCACACTGTGTATATATTTATAGCTAAATAGGTATAGGTATATAGAGGTATACAGATGGTATACATCTACATACACATAAAGACACACAGGCATCCTCCTTCTCATGTAAGATTACTATTATTTACTATAAATCATCATATAGTGATATATTACTTCTGTTCAGATAGGTGTAAGTATCCTTAAGCAGCTCCAGGCTTCTGAGTTAGCAGGGAAAAGCTGGTTTGGGGTGTCAGCATTAGGAGTCTGCTTTCTTGTCTGCCTGAAGTCAAGTGCAACCTTGAAGCAAGCAAATTGCATAATTTTTTTTTTTCAAGTTATTTTTAGAGATTATTTTAGATTTTGAGATGACCCTGGAATCTCCAGTCCCCAGTTGCTGATATTTTTGAAAAATTGTGGCTAAAATATGAGAGGTAGAGTCACCCCACATCCCTGGGAAACGTAGTTACCCCTAAACTTATCCAAATAAGAGCTTAAAATGAAATATTTTAGCTTCCAATTTTTGCACAGAAATGATGTTCTGAAGAGCTGTACATCAGGGCTATGTCTACGTTAGGAGGTAAGTGAGGATCTCATTTTACCTAACATGGCTGGATTACATGCATGCAGACTGCTCTCACCCCTTTCCCCCCCACTCCTCCCCACAAAAAAAAAATCCCCCAGGAGGGCATTATACATCTTGGTTATATAGCCTCTGGCCCATGCAGTCCTTCAATGACCTGTATCAAGAAAGTCCTTAAAGGTGAATCACGCCTCATGCTTCAAGAAACCACTGGTAGCTACCAATTAAATCACTAACCAATACCTCAACTGTATTAACTGTATTTTTTTTTTTAAAGTTGTGCTACAGTAAGTGCTTCCTCATCCAACCAGCAAGGAAAAGGTCTGTTCTCAGTTTTATGTTGCTAACTCAGGAGTGCAGAGGGAAGAAAAGGTTTAACCCTGAGGACAGAACATTTACAGCACGACGGTCTTAGCTCCAGCCCTTGCTTCCAGCGTTGCCTCTCTGTTACATGAAATAACTGTTTAATGCAAAATAAAGAGTCCTTTGAAGAGGGATGGGGGCCCACACCCACCTCATGTGAGTGCTAACTGCTAAACTCATGAGTCACGTTGCTTCTTGCTCCTGTTCTTGCCTTCTCGGGGAACAGTTCGTACTTCTCTGCACAGAAGCTCACTTCAAAAAACCCCCCACCACGTGGCTGGTAAGAAGGGAGGATAACTCCTGGAAGCAGGATAACTCCTGGAAAGTATTGGGTTGACATTTCATCATGATGAGGTGGAGCCCAACCCTTTCCCAAGCAGAAACCGCTGCTGTTTGGCAAGGTGGACGAGGAATGCTGCCATGGTCAGTATTCAAAGGTCCGGTTTGAACCTAAGTCGATATTTGTGTGAGTGGCTGTAGACAGCCATCGTCCTTGGATATGCTGGTGGAAAACAAACACAGAGAATTTTGAGGGTATCCTGATGTTGTCCATGTGCACTAGAAGTGCTTGGAAAGGTCTAGAAGAACAAGTTCTTCAGGGGACCCTGAAGGAGGAGGACAGAGGAGGAGAAAGATGCCAAGTGGCCACAACCACAGCAGATCTGCGTACGTGCATACAAGGACTGCAAGTACCTGTAGAAATTCAATGCAGCACAACACAGCAAAATGCTCACTGCAGGGGGGTTGGACTAGACGACCTCCATGGTCCCTTCCAACTCAAACTATTCTGTGATTCTATGATTCTCTTCTATCTCCTCAACCCAATGGAGGCTGGCCACGTCCAGACAGTCGATGACAAATCCTGCAGAGCACCAGGGCATTCACTGACATAGTCCTAAACAGTAGAGACCAAAAAAGAAACCAAGAACTGTGCTAGCAGCTAAACAGTCTGGAGAACCACAACTCCATGCTTGAACCTCTGCTCTGCCCTGTTTTATTCCCTGGTGCAGAGAAGTAGCTTTGGTGTCTGTATCCTTCAGCAGATTCCTTAAAAAGAAATATTTTTGTTTTGCTATTTCTATCCTTCAGCACTACCATGAAGCTTTAACAAACCTAGTGTGGGTGGATGATGCTGAATTGATTGCTGAACTAAAACTGGTGGTTGCCTAGGTGCACATGGCCTCATGACCTAGTTCTGCTCGTGATTTGCAAGCAGGATGTACTCCTAGCTACTAATACATACACAGGCTGCTTGGAGAAAGGCTGATTTCCCTAGACTGAAACCAACCAGGAGAAAAAATGAGTAGGAGAGAGAAATGTAACCTCTCCCAGAAAGGAGTTATCTCCTGGCATCTCTTAATGTTGTTTATTAAACATGCTACAAAATTAAGCATTCTCCAAGTCACAAAATAAAGCTTGTTCAGGTGAAAATAATAAATGAACTGTGGTTTAAGGGCAAAAGAAGAATGGTTGTCTTCAATATTTAAAGACAAGACACGAGGCAGAATAATGGAAGATCTGGGAAAACTGTTAGCAGGGAGGACGAACCAACAGATGGGAAGTTGCTCGTATCAATACAGAACCTGTGGCCGATGGGACGAAAGGCAATCACAAGTATTTAAACATATCAAGGACAAAATAAATAACCCAATCGATGAAAACCTTTGCTAATGAAGAAATTGCTAAAACGTCACTGCTACCTACATAAAAATAGGGAGAGAGTGTAACCCTGCAAATTTGAGTCCACAGCACTCCTTCTCTTTAACTGAATGTTTGGGTTTGATTCCTGTCTCAGGGAAAATAGAGCAGAACACAAAAGGTGTAAACAGAACAAACAAATATGATTGCAAATTAAAAAAAAAAAGGGATAAAATTTGGTGTGTAAGTAAGAGAGGTAAATCAGATGCTTATATCTGTATTTTACTTTTGAAAAAAAAAAAAAAGTTGACCTGAGATTTTCCAATGGATTTTAAAGGCATAACTGTTTAATTAACAAAAGAAGGAATTTTATATGTAATTAATCCATGGCCTTTCACATCACGTTCTATTACTGCAGCAAAATACCTAGCAATATCTTAACATGTGTAGGGATAAGATGAGGCTATTCAGTGTTAAACAAAGATCAAAAACTACTGAGATGCAGTCTAACTTCACCCACATGAGCACTGCTTGTGTCAAGTTTGTGTTTATAACAATCCCAACAGCCATGATCAGTTTATTCACCAGTAATTAGATTATTAGAATGAGGTCTTAACATTTACCTGGATATGACAATCCTATTTTTCTTTTTTTTTTTTTTTTTTTTTTCCCCAAGTGTCTGCCACATTAAAATTTTACATCTTTCTTCTTTGGTTTTCACTTGCGTGTTTTTATTTTAAAATGTCTCATATACTGTTCAATATGAAATAATCTCTGCAAAGTGCTGTGTGATGGTGTTCAAGCTAGACCTTCTGTGGCATCTCCTTCATTAAAGACCCTTACAAACAGGTTAGAGGATCATCTCTGAGAAGCAACATAGGTAGAGCTGATCCTGCCCTAGGGCTGGGGCATGGAAGAGGTGACCTTCTGAGGTCCCTTCCAGCCTTACGAGTCTATGTTTCGTGATTCTGAGACAACAAATTGCTGTGCCCCATTAAAATGAATACACTGATACAACCCATTTATGGAGGTCCCAGGAGAGCTCATTAGGGTGAGGTGAGATTGTGTTTTAACCCTCTTTTTTTTTTTTTTTTTTTCAGTGTAGAAACCAACCAAAAAGTAACGCATAACCAAGAGGCAGAAACACACAGAAAAACAAATATCCCATACTTACTGGAATTAAACCACTTTACAGTTGTCCACTTTGGGATCTCCTTCTGAAACATCTTACTCTGGCTGCAGTTAGAGTATGGCCATTGGAGAGGATGAACTTTGATGTGGGTGAGCAATATATACTTTTATATATACATAAATATATACAATTCTACCACTCAGGGTTCATTCTCCATTTTTGTAGGATATGATTCCAAAAACTTAATGAATGTTTCATAGCCTAAACTACCTGTCGCATTGCAAGTGAGCCAAACCAGACTATCATACTCTGAGAAGTTACTATGCCCAGAAAGACCCATGCAAAGCAATAGCAGAGGTGATCTTTGAGCATCCACGGAGAAGGGGGGAGAACTGGAGTTCGTCGTGGGAGTGTAGGAAAACAAGTGAAGGGAGAATGTGAGTCCCCCACAAACTATGCAGATTGAGGAAATTAAAATTAGTGAAGTTCTACTACAATTGCACGTTTAGAAGGCTAAAATAGAAATGTTTTATTACATTCTCTGTGTAGCTTTAGTCTCAACAGGAGGCTGCAATGAACCTCTAAGAGCTGCCTGAGTTTAGTTACAAGCATCCTTGGGAGTTTAAAGCCCATCATATTTCATAAGGTTGTTTTTTTTTTTTTTTTTCCCAAGACACTGATAAAGACTATAGAGAGCACACCTCCAGCACTGCTCTGTGTACCTGGCAGATAGATAAAGACACTTAGATTAGGGAATGTGGGTCAAAAACAGAGAAAACTGTCCAGACTGACTGGACGTGCACTGAGGAAGGCCAATGGCTGCGGGCAGTCACTGCTAAGAGGTTACTAGGGGAAGAAATATGAATTCATCGTTTCCAGATTTGTCTGTTTGCAGCCAGATTGGTAGGGAAAAAGAACAGTGTCTCTTCATGACTGGAAATGAAAAATTGTGTGTGAACACTTTGGGGAGGTAATGAAAAATATTTAAAAGTTGCTGTCTAGTTTAAAACTTCATACATATGTATAGATATATGTACATATTTGTTTCATTTCTCAGACCAAGCTGACATCAACTAGCTCTTAGCAGGTATAGGAGATGCTAATTTGATTCAATCTATTGCAGCTAATGGGACTGTACATGATACTAAGCTTCTCACCAACAGGTAGGGTCATATCTTCCAGCAGCCTCGGGCATGGCTAACCAGTAATAACATACCTACTTTTCCGCTGTATTTTTATACATTCAAAGGAAAAAATGTTTAAATTATAAAATCCAGAATGGCTTTTACCACACTTTCTAACAGTTATTTTTCTTTCAACCCTGCTTCACCCATCTTGCCTTGGACCCTACAGCTTCTCCACCAGAAATCATCTCCCCAGAGATCATCTGCCACCAGAAGCTGCCATCCCTTCTGTCCCGGAGCTCTTTTTCACCCAACCCTTTAGATCATTCTCAACTACCAAACCTTGGCACATCCTGGCCTCCTACCTCTTCCCATACTTTCTGTTCCCTGCTCTGCAGAATCAGACACTTCATTGTTCAGCACCAGTTGGGACACAGTACCCAGGCAGATTCAACCCATGTGAGATATTAGATTACACATGGAGAACAAAGTTGGAAAATAATCCAGGCTAAACAGGCTAAAATGTAACATTTCTAGCTGAAGATAAAGGCCCAAACAACAAGACGCCAGAAGAACTATGATCTCTTAGGCAAGGTGGAGATTGTGGCGGGACCCAAGCACCAGTATGACTTATTTTGCTGGGGCAGAGGACTCTCAGCAACTGAGCAAACCTTAAAATTGTTCCTGACCTGAACCTCAGTTCATTTTTACTGTACCTTATTCTTTGTCCCATTGCCTGAGATCTGGATACAAACCCATCTGTCAGCTGCCAGAGCCGTTTGAGCAGCTTTGACTTCACTCTTTGATTAAAACATTGCTTTCCCAGTGCACCCAACACTTGGTGGGAAGGAAAGGAGAACATATTGGGGAAAACCTGGATAAAAGGGTCAATTATTAATTCCTCAGTCACAAAAATCTGCTAATTATCTACTACCCATTTTAATACACTAGAGAGGACAACTGTACTTTTGCTTGAATGGAGGGCAACCTTAAATCCTTGGCTACGTTATTAATCATTGAATCATAGAATAACAGAATGGTTTGGGTTGGAAGGGACCTTACAGATCATCTAGTTCCAACCCCCCTGCCCCACATGAGGATCATTTCTTCCAGTATCAACTACAAGATCAGGCCCAAAATTAATGAAATGGCAAAGTTAAAACTAGAAATGGAAGATAGGAGTTGGAGATCAGAGGACAAAACAGAAGGAAAATACATTTAGATGATATGTGAAGTAAATAAGAGGGTATTTGAGAAGAACGAAGGACAAAGTGCTATCACAAGTAGAGAAAGCAAGGGAAAGAAAAAACAAGTCAAAGTGAGGATGGGGAGAAACTGTAAAGGGAAAAATCAGAAAGTTTCTCTCTGTTTTCAAATCCACTTATTTTATTTGACAAGGGGTCTTCTAATTTCCCTTGGTGTAAAGGTATGCAAGAACAAAGCCTGGGAGATTCGCTCCATCTCATTACAAGCACAATTAGATGCGTCGCTCATATTAGCTCATGTTTTCTAGTCATGGACCATTCTAGGCAAAGTTTATGCCATTGATACAGCACAATTAGAAATATGTCATTTGGATAATGGGGAGTCAAACTTACCTTTTAAGCATCTCCCATCATTTCGGAATAAGAATTCACAAGCACCGTAATTTCTCTTAATAATATTCTGAACCTGGTTTTGTTTTCTTATCAAAGCTATTTAAATTATGAACTTCCCTGTGTGATAATTTACTCTCATAACACTTTTATTTCTCCTTTAAGGTTTTTATTATTAATGAGAATGCATTTTTTATAGCACAGAATGCTGATACCTTTACTTATAAAGACAGTAGGAAAGTGTCGTTTGATCATCTAATGACCTCTGGTGGATGAATCTAATTGACTCACAAACACATACTGTTTCACACTGGCTTTAACTTGTGCTGATAGCATTACAACCAGGCTGTGCACAGACAGCATCTCCATGCTGCAGAAATATTCACATTTTAAAAATAATCCTATCCCAACCCAGGAGGAAAAGTCACGTCTCAAAATGTCTCAGGAGCTGAGAGCAATAACAAGCTCTAGTAATGAATACTCATCAGGTGTAACTTTGTCTAATTTTCTTCTTGTGATCCCAAAGGCTCTTTCTCTTGTATGTTTGGTACAATACACACAAAAACCAGATAAACCTGGCCTGTGCGGTTGGTCCTCTTCTCCTCTCATGCATAGCTCTCTAGCTGTATTTTCACACTACACACTGAGAATCTCACTACCTACCCACCTTCCCCTGCTAAAAACATTTTAAATATAGTAAGTTGAATTTCACTCAAATGAAAGTATGATTTTCCTGCAAACTGCAGTTTGAAAGGCAAAAACTTACAAAGCAAAAGGAAGGGGAGCTCAGGGATGTTAAATATTAACGTGAAAAGTTTTTAGAAGGCAAGAGCAGTGAAATAGTTAAATGAACAAGCCTTGGACTGAAGATCAGCTTGAAGAGTAAGACCCTGTTTATGAGACGTGCACTTGGACTGAAGTTTTAGAAGCTAAACGTTAGTGAGCATCCGTGCTCTGCTGGAGGGGTGTCTGCAGGTCCTTTCACAGGACTCTTCTGTCTTTAATTTGGGAGAGGACACATGATGTGCTTGTTCTCCATTAAAGTAATGTAAATCTAGAGGAAAGACAGTGTGGATTTACACCGGTGTGATGGGGATCAGTCTGGCCCAGTCTGTGTGTTGGAAAACGGGGAAACCCATGAAAGGTATCCTTGTAAAACTACGCTATAGAATGTGTGAGCACTTTACTCAATAGGAAACAAATTAATGAAAAAAACAGTAAAGCAAGAAGAAATCCTTTACAGTTACACTTTGCTTGCTCAGTATTTGAGGAGGTTGTAGGAGCTTTTGATCCTCTCAGGTATTCCTAAGTATTCCTAAGAAGTAGTGTTATAAAGACTAAAAAATAAAATGATGAAAAAAACCCCAAACCTGCAGTCCTGCTTTGTATTTATAGCAAAGATTCCTTTATTTCCTTCAGTCTGTGTGAGGGTTCCTTGAAAAAGCTATAAAATACATAACCAGCTTTAATGTGTTTGTATTTTTAACTGTGAAAGTGTGTAAAATAAGACAGCAACCAGCTCCTCCAGTACTTATGTTTTATTCATCTTTCTTCCTTTCTATGTTTCTACCAAATATGTTTTGTTACCTGGATGTGGGTTATGCTTACAAGGAGTGTTATGGTGCAAATACTCATAGATACCCTATAACTTTGCTGCTGGTGGTGTAACCTAGAGAGTAACAGCACAGATGGACCTGAACAGCTTCTATATCTTTATAGAAGACCTTTTGGTCAAGAAATCCATATAGGGCAACATCCAAAACCCCTGTAGGATAGCCTGAAGGGTGCCTGTTCTGTCTCTGTCATTAAAGGTCTCAGAAGCAATTTCCACCTCTCTTTAATCCCCATCATAAACCCTGAGTTATCAGACTGAACCGCAAAGGGAACTTAAGTTTTTATTTTGCCTGTGCTGCACACTCTCCCCGTACTCTGTATTTGTTATAGCCATTCTACAAACCGAGATTCATTCTAGCTGTATCTGTCTCAAAACAGACGGACATCCTGCATGGAGCAAATCTTTCCCTCATCTAAATTACTTGTCTCTCCCTGCCTCTGTTCCTTTTTTTTTTTTATTCCCGCACGCAACCCTGGCACCAGCATAAGACTCTCTTGGACAGAAAACAAAATCCTTTAACAATTCCACCAACCTAGAAGCCTCACTGGGGAGGAAATGGGAAACCTCTTCCCCTTCACTCTTGCTACCAGCAGCTGAATCAATGGAGGTCATTATATTCCTTGCCCAAGAAGTCAAGGGGTCAAGAAAGAGCAGCTTTGTTGAGGAGTTGCTCCAACCCGATATTATGGATTTGAACAATGAAAACAGAGCTGAATTGTGAGAAGCCATGTGAGATTATTTAAGGCAAGATAAAGTCGTTTTAATCGTTGCTATTGCAAGTGGGCTTTGGATCATGAAGGGCACCCCTCTAGTCAGATCTCTGGATAGGATTAGTGCACTGAGCAAGGTGGGAGGAGGGAGCAGAAACCAGGCTAAGGCAGATCTACCAGAGCTCTGGGCAACGAAAATTCACCTCCAAGGGTGTAGCTGGATCACCAGGTGACACCGGTTGGGTTCCCCAAAACGTCTCCTTGCATCAAAGGGCAAGACTGATGAGAAAGAGGGGCTTAAGATGAGTTTTTGTTGACTCTAGGAAACTTCTAACTTGTCCCAGGGAAATGCTGATCTTTTAGGCCAGGGCAGTCATTCCTGGGGCATCAGGAGGGGAAGTTGTGGTTTCTTTTTTTCCTTTAATCATCTGCCTTCCTTTCCCAGGCTGAGGCGTCAGCTATTCCTGCAGCAAGCTCAGACCTGCTCCTCTCAGAAATTCACGTCTGTCCTGGCACCACTCCTGGACAACTGAATCACTTGGAAAATGTTTTCTTTTCCTTCCTTCCTTCCTTCCTTCCTTCCTTCCTTCCTTCCTTCCTTCCTCCTTCTCTCCCTCCCTCCCTCCTTCCCTCCTTCCCTGCTTCTTTTTTTAATTCTATCTGTTGTTAAATCAGAATAAACTGAAATTCCAAGCCATGAAAATAAAGTAAAAGGGAGATTTTTTTTTTTCATTAGAGAAACCTCAGAACTGGATATTTTCAATATTTTTGGGGTTTCACAACTGCAGTGGGAGAGGTGAGCATGTTGGAAGCAATCTTCCCAGGAATAGCCCCAGTTTGAGTCACCAGCATTCTACAATAATACTAAAAATGAAAAACATTTCCTCAATAATTCCCAGCTTCCTCTCGTTGGGATTACTTGAACTTGTTTCCAAAGTTTGTGGGAAGTTTCGTGACCTTGTGACAGAATGTTTGAGCTTGGTGGTGTTTGGGTTTCTCTGTTCATCTGGAAAACAAGTGGATTCACTCTCATAACTCTCTTTTGAGGCTTGTTGTGGAGGATGAAGAGGAAGGCACACCTGGATTCATCCCATATTTCTTTTGGTATCGAACCAAAGCAGCCTTCACCATGTTGGTGCCTCATATCTCTCCATTTACTCTCAGTTGCTAAGTTTCCCTTTAGTGTGTCCCACTAAGTGTCCCAAATTAAGTTACATGTCCATGGTAGGGCTGGCTGGATGTCAAAAGCCTGTGTCAAGACAAGACTGAATAGTTTTAAGAGTTCTTAGATGTTTTCTACGTGACTTAGAGGAAGTTTCCCTGTTTTTATTGATATCACTCCTAAAGTCATGGGGTAAAAAACAAATTATGAAGGTTTTTCTCTTGGTGGTACCTTTCCACTGTTCAGTTTTCTAAAGGGGGTTTGTACAATGGTTCTATGTAGCTAAAATTATTTGGAAGCTCTGGATAGATTTTTTTTTTTTTTTTCCAAGATATTCAGGCACCCAAAACGAGAAGTTAGGCAATGAGGTACTTTTGAAAATCCCATTAGCTCCCTGATTTGTGTCTTTAGGCATCTCATTACCTTTAAAAATGTTGTCCCTGGTGCCAGTGAGATTTGGATCTTTTGCATATTAGGCTCCGTTCCACAAAATGTGCCAAACTTGCATGCGTTTTGTTGTACCAAAGGATAAAAAAAAATACGAAAGTTGAAAGATATCAGCTGTCAATTTAATCTCAATCACAAAACAACAACACAATCACTGTTCCTTTGTTGCTTTGTTTCACTTTCTAAAATTCCTGTAATTATATGCAATTACCTATTATGCTGGAAATTGGTTCTCCTAGACAAAGAATCTGATTTTTTTTTTTTTTTAACTGTACAAAATACGCAATTTTAAAAAGTGAGCAGTTTGAGTGTGGAGAAAAATGAGGCTACAGCTGTAAGATTTTGTTATGCTTTTAGTATCAAATCACAAAACCCATTACATTATTTATCCTACAGGCAGGCCTTGTGCTGCAAACATTGAATACAATCGCATACCCTAGGAAAAGAAATGTGTGATTTTAATTGCCCCTGATTTAAACAACACTTAATTTCATTAGTCTCTCTCTTTTTTTTTTTTTAATGGGAAATCAAAACAGTTTATTTTAAAGCATGGATATGAGCGACTGATTTTTTATAAATCCTAAAGATTGCACTATATGTAAAAATATACATATGCCTATGCATATGCATATGCATATACACACACATAAACCAAAAGTGTATAATTTATATTAGGCATGTGCACATGCACAGATACACGTGCACATGTGCCCACGCAGAGAAATACTTTTTTTTCTTTTCTATTGCTGTAGCATCCAAAACTCAAAAAATAGGAGTCGATATGATTCAAGAGCTTTCAAAAAATATATCCCAATAAAATCATACTTTTGTCCTGTGTTTCATATATCTTGGTTTTGTCATAGGCTATAATTCAAACTACCAAGTCATAAAATTAATCTTTTTTTACAGTGATTTTTTTTTTTTTTATTGCAAAACTCTGAACAAGCTTTATGCGGTAGGATAAGTTTCAATGTGCATCTGTGGGATGTTGGAGGGAGACTCCTTTTTTTAGAAGAGCACACATTTCTTCCCCATTAACTCCAACAGGAAGGTAAAAAAAAATCATTGTACAATGGTATACCAAGTTGCATATTCAGAACCTTTAAACCTGAACTGTATTTGGGATCAAACAGTCAAGCTTGGAAATAAAACCTTTAATTTGTGCATAACTGTGTGCATGCTTCTGATGGGGGGTCAGTGTGCCTTGGTTATAGTCTGCGAGTAAGGACATGGGTAGGGTGGTGGTGTTGCTCTGCATTTACACTGTGGTTGCACCTCCCTCTTGGTACCTACGAGTAAACTTTAATCTGTCCGTCTTTTGGAAAGAGTACATGTATTCACAGGCACGGCCACGGCCACAAACAAAATCCCAAGGAAGAAAACTTCCTGGAGATGGATGTGATTGATGACAAGGGAATTATTTAGTTGATCTCAGCCACTTCAAGGTTTCATCCTGCACAAAGCAGCTTTAGCCCTTGCTTTCAGCAGAGCCTCAGTTAAATGTCATCTCCAAATCCGCTTGTTTAAGCTGTTTTTTCCCAGTGTTGGACCACTTCAGAATTTCTCTCTTTTGCAAAAGACTCTGCAAGTATGAGATCCCCCATAGTCAAAATGTTGAATTTCAACAGAGCTTCTTAGAGTCGTACAATTTCTGTCGTTTTTTCAGCAAGAAAAAAAAAAAAAAAAAAAAAAAAGGGTGCTTAGATAACAGTGGAGTATTTTGTATGTTCCACCCTGATTTCATCTCACTCAGATAATCCCACTCTCTCGGGATGTTTATTTTGTTTTCACATTTGTCCAGGATTCTAGGTAACGCCAAAGCAATTGGCAGAGTAAAAATAGGTTGCAACAGAGATGTGAGCTTTGTCCTTTGTCCTTTCAAAGGGTTAAAACTGGGAAAAAAAAAAAAGAGAGCAAGAGGAAGAGAAAAAATAAAAGGTTAGTGTTTTCTGTCCATTAAAGAGAGTATTCTGCTCTGAAACCGAATTGGTCATGCATTCTTCCTGCGTTTCCTGGCAGAGAGGAGACTGACTGCAGCACCTGCCTTCCCCTCGCCCGTCCCACTCCCTCGCTGCCTTGGCCCTGCCGGATCTGTCACTTATTACCCCGCTCGCTTACGGGACCAAAGGAGCTTTCAGATGCCGGGTTTCCTTAGTTAGCTCCATATGAAATTCCTCCTGGAGCATAGCTGGAAGTTGCTGGTCTTTTTTTTTTTTTTTTTTTTTTTTTTTTTTTTTTTTTTTTTTTTTTTTTCCCCTTTTTTTTTTTTTTTTTTTTTTTTTTTTTTTTTTT